>NW_027115539.1:0-306 GCF_000696795.3 Halyomorpha halys
AAATTTAAGTAAATTTGATTTCTGTTAAAATGTAGAGAAACTACCCATTGGTACCACTGTAAGAAGATTTATTAAACAACAAAAGCACTCAATATTCTCTAAAACTTACTTTTATACTTTTACAATCATCTTTTACCTTGGCAATGGTGAAACTTTACAATCTTGGCTGTTGGGAGATAATTGTGATGGGGACACATAGCTGGCCGCACATCCTCACGTGGAATGAGGTGATAATGTGGTAACAGATGGTGGTAATGAGAAAAGTCAACGAGTAAATTTTACTCAACGATAATATTATTGAGTTAA
>NW_027115539.1:3057-3292 GCF_000696795.3 Halyomorpha halys
TGTACAGTTGTAAATAGCAATAAATAAATATTAAAAAAAAAATTTACAGAAATAACTAAAGTAGTAGTCTCTAATGAGAATGCAAACTGCCTTCATATGCTGCTATGTTGCGTGCGAAAAATGCTTGCGATGTTGACCTTCCAGCCTATACTTCTACTCTACTACACTACATAACACTATCATGTTTCTCTGCGATAATACTCTGTGGCAGTAAACATGTTTTGATATGTTAACA
>NW_027115539.1:8634-9416 GCF_000696795.3 Halyomorpha halys
AATCCAACTAGAAATTACAACCTAAAAATAAATTATTTTATATTATGCCAGCAACATAAATAAATACAAACTCCGCATACTAAATAAAATCATTTTTTATTCTTAATTAATTAAAGTTAGAATGGAGGAAGTCTCTACTTATTACAATTTATAGAAAGGGGCCGAGGATGCATTTTTTTACTATCGAAGAATCTTACTCATCCCTGTGTATTATAAAATATTTAATATTGAATAACTTCGGGCCATCCAGAATGCCCCTACCCCTTTAAAAGATATTTATTTGACAGCTATTTGAAACACATTCAGCCATTTTTGAGTTATAACTTGAAAAAAAAAGATATGCATCGCCTATTAATATATAGGATTTTTGGAAAAAGCAAATTGGGAACACCTTTCCCACGCGTCCCCGCCCCAATACACCACTGGTCATTACCAATGTGCTTTTTGGCAAAAATCCTTCAACTATTGATACATTTTTTTCATTACGTCAAATATTACAGAAAAAAGAATACAACAGGGTAGTTCAGAAGCTTTATTTTGATTTCAGAAAAGCTTACAATTATATTGTAATTATATACACCAGAAGCTGTATAGTATAATATTCTAATTGAACTGGGAATTCCAAAGAAGTTACTAAATCTCGTGCGGATGTACATGAGTAGTGAGAATATGGGGGAGCTGGTGCATTTTTTTGTGGAGGGAGTTCCTCGACTTACCACCAGAGCGCTGTAGGTTCAGACGGTGACCGCTAGATAGCAGCACCATCGGCAGTAGTGAGAATA
>NW_027115540.1:0-1951 GCF_000696795.3 Halyomorpha halys
GATCCCATTCATAGGAACAAGTTTTCGTTATTTTGTATTAAACTATTGTATTATTGAAGGCAGGTGTTCGTTATTTTCACCTCGAGAAACGAATACAATATAGTACATGAAATACTATAGTACGTGAAATACTTATATATCTTTGAATACGTACAGAAAAAATTACTGTTAATCAGTAGTGAATTTTAAAGCTTAGTTCGTCAAGAGAATATGATAAATGATAAATCTCAACAAGATTTAGTTTTAAAAACGTTATGTATTATTATTCCATGACAAGGAAAATTTACCGTATCTCCTTTATTAGTGGGTAACCCTAATGCCACCCTGTGGTAGTGCAGCTGACCTAAACACACCCACCAATCATTAGTGATTAGTGAATAAAGCCAGTCCGTGGCCTAAGCAAAACATGAAGCTAAGTACGGCACATTATAAAGGGATCACAATCCATGGTTCTCTCATTATTTAAAAAACTAATTCAGTCATTATGTTTTAAAATTTATAAACAATAAATTGTTAACTTAAAAAAAACGTAAAGTTTTCTATCAAAAGTTACTATATACGCTTTTGGAAACTTATTATTAAGAAAATTAATATGATACCTCTCGAATAGATAAGATAAATTTTTATCGAAAATTTCTTAACAACTATTGGACATGGAAAAATTTTAGATTTGAAATTAAAATGAACAAATTTTAGCTTTACGATTTTGATTTAATAATAACTTTTTTAAAAATATATATCAATAAATATATAACTTTATTAGTTTTTCGCGTATAAACACTTGTACAACATTTTATTGTTGATAAGACCTATTTGATTTGGTAAAATTTAAATTTGATAAGAAATTAAGAAAGTTTAGCTTTATGATTTTGTTTAGTCAAAAGAACTTTCGCGTTTGAAAGGTATATTCTAAAAGTCAATTTAACATTCATTATAATTTTCACTATGTTTTAAAATTTATAAACAATAAATTGTTAACTTAAAAAAAACGTAAAGTTTTCTATAAAAAGTTAATATATCCGCTTTTGGAAACTTATTATTAAGAAAATTAATATGATAGCTCTCGTATAGATAAGATAAATTTTTATCGAAAATTTCTTAACAACTATTGGACATGGAAAAATTTTAGATTTGAAATTAAAATGAACAAATTTTAGCTTTACGATTTTGATTTAATAATAACTTTTTTAAAAATATATATTAATAAATATATAACTTTATTAGTTTTTCGCGTATAAACACTTGTACGTTTATCAAACAACAAACATCTTATTGTTAATAAGACCTATTTGATATGGTAAAATTTAAATTTGATATAAAATTAATAAAGTTTAGCTTTATGATTTTGTTTAGTCAAAAGAACTTTCGCGTTTGAAAGGTATATTATAAAATTCATTTAACAATCATTATAATTTCTTTATTAATAAATATTTAAAACGTTGAATTGGGTAGTTATTCATCAAAAGTTAATGTAACCAATTTCGGAAAAAAATTATTTCAAAAATTAATACGAGAGCACTCATATATAAATTAAATTTTTACTGAAATCGTGGATCTGCAACACTTATTTGACATGGTAAAATTTTAAATTTGAAGTAAAATGAACAAAGTTATATAAATTTATAAACTTCATTCAATAATAATTTTAACGTCATTATTTTTCAAAATTTATAAACGGTAAATTGAGTAGTTATCTATCGAAAACTAGTAAATCCACTTTTTAAAATTATTATTTATAAAAATAAATATGAAGCAGTCATATAGATTTTGAAATAAAATAAACATTTTCAAGCCCGGCTCCTTGGAGTTGGTAGCACAGTCCAAAAACTTTAGCCAGATTAAATTAGTAAAGAAGGAAAGTTATAAACAACAGAATTTCCATAACCCTCGAGCGTCGAATTGATACAAATAATTGTCAAAGTTTCTTAATAAAATCGGTATAAAAAATTCT
>NW_027115540.1:5371-5764 GCF_000696795.3 Halyomorpha halys
ATTTCTGTTTTTCAGATTTTTTAAAATAAATCAAAGAGCGATGTTGTAAAACATTGTGGGCTAAAGCATTTTATTTTCCGATTTTTCCCCAAAATCCGTATTTATGGGTTACTCATATATTCTTACACAATTCTGCTTGGTCCATATGATTTTCCTCGATCATTTTGATACTTAATATTAAAATGCAAGATATCAGAAACTGTGTGTTATATGTGCTGGCTATATCTGCTTCACTGCCACTAGGAGCCAACAATTATGCAAGAAAGTTAACAAATATTATTTCAATAATTTGAGTTCTAACTGTTTGAAGATACCAATGGAATCTTACTGATAACTTGAGATACTGAACTTGAAAATCAGTTGAGGAGTTCCCTCAAAACATCTAACAAAGCA
>NW_027115541.1:0-3723 GCF_000696795.3 Halyomorpha halys
ATATATCATTAATACGGATATCTAAAGATACTATTATTTAAATGATAGCTAATCTGCTAATTTGTAGCGTGTAACTCATAAACATTAATAAATGCATGGCTATCCCATTTGGTCAATTTATAACTGCTATTTTTGACCGCAGAGGAAGAAAAAAAGATACAAAAAAAATCTATTTATTAGTTACCAAAGTTTAGCCCCACTTTACAGGGCTTTATTAGGGTTAAATGAAAAATGGATTATTTAATAACCGATAATTAATTTACGTTTAATTTTCCTTGGAATAATTTGATTTAATCGTATAAATTTTAAACTCAAAAGAAGGATAATTCAGTTTGATTTTTTGCCTTTCACTAACCCAGCAGTCTTTATCGTTTTAGATAAGACTAATATTAAATTTATGAAACAAATTTTTACTGAACCTTTTTATGAGGAAAATAGTATTATTTTCAAAATAATGCTTTATTTAAAACATTTTTGTGAGCTTGCGGGTATTAATAGAACTAATGCTGAAATTCATAACATTCACTAAGGTTACAGTTCTAGGACAAACTTATATAATGGGGTCGACTCATAAGAAAATCTAGGTAACATTTTACTTAAAAAAACATTGTATATTTACATTTAATTTTTTTTTAAACAGTTTAAATCATACTAGTAGACAGTGAAAATATTTTTGTTTTTTTATAGGTAGAAGTTTTGTATGCTATTTCATTAGTCGTGCAGTGTGTAACTATAAATAATTATCTATGATTTCTAATCATGTCGTCATTATCAAAAAAAAAAAACTATTTTTATTGTCATATATAATAATAGTAGAAAGAAAAAACTATTTATTAGTTACCAAAGTTTCGCCCAACTTTACAGGGCTTCATTAGGCTTAAATAAAAACAAGATACAAACATTCTAAAGAATGATAGTACTAAAAAAATATACATGGAAAATTAAAAAAAAAAAATTAAGTAAACTTAAATAACTTCAATATGAAAAAATGATAGTATTGAAAAAAGTATAACTTGAGTAATAGTAAAAAAAATAAGTAATCAATAGAATTAGTTAAAAATATGGGAGAACTACAAGAAGGAAAAAGAAGATAGGGGATAAAAAAGGTGTAATAAGATTCAATAACAAATCAAGAAAATAGATAAATGTTGTTAAATTGATAAATAAAGAAATATTATTATTATTTATTATATTTACACTATAAATATGACCTTTACACCTCATTTATCGCATTTTTTTCATTTTATTTTTAGTTCCTTTCCACCCAAATTACATATATATAGTAAAAATTAATAAATAAATTAATCATAAATTGATAAATATATAATATCTGACCATCAATTTTGGCAGTTATACTTGATGACCAAAAAGTTACACAGAGCAACTAGCTAAGTATTGACGGTACTGAGGTGGAAATATTCAGAGAGAGCGTGAAATCTATAAAACAGAAAATAGCCGAGATATTTTATTACACCAAAAAATTTATTTTTCAAAATATATTAAAGGAACTATCTAGAGAAGGAGGTGATATAAATACGACTCAAACTTCAGAATTTTTAAAGCGTCTTAACTATTTAACTTATTTCCACTATTTTCGTACTTCAACTCATTGCTATAGTATATTATACCCTGTATTATAATATATACTATATATTATTATTTTACTGTGACTTTTAATGTTTTTACGATCCTTCCGGATAAACGTGACTTGTCTGTTTATGAGTGCCATATAAGTACTTTCTAATAACGCTGAAGAGTAAGCTACCACCCAGACGCTTCCTCATTTTAGTATCAACTACTGTAACTATTACCTGACCCTTCACTCACACCTCACTGACAGAGATTGATCCATTTGACAATGCTCGGGGCTATTATCAGTTGGAACATTCTAGTCGACACTCCTCCGTGATCAGTCCGTGAGTCTATTATACCCTATATCACACGTAGACTAAAGATTATTAAACGCTCAGTTGCAGAAATAATTAATGCAGAAATAATGTTTACCAGAAACCAACATTATGAAAAATTAGTCAGAATTCTCAAAAATTTAATCCATAAAACTATAAATAAGATTAAACGAGTTAAACATCAAAGGAGCTCTACTCATCTACTATATTTTCCTGAAAAAATCACTAATTAAACATCCGAACTGATTGCAATTTGTAGTATACATTGGAGGTAGGATAAAGTACTTCATTAAGCATGAGGTTTGGGACCAAGCGTGTTGAGATTAACATCCATAACTATTTGATATTATAAATAGAGTTATAGTTAAACAAATTAGTTAACCTCACCAATTCCTAGTTTTAGCTACTTTTACAATGTAACTTAATATATGAATTTTTTTCAAATATATATTTTTCCACACATAGCATTGGTAAATGTTTTCAAGGTAAGATAAACCTAGTTCTAATTTCGAGGGGAAAGTCTTAGGATCCCCCTAAAAGATTGTTACGTTGTCGTTGTACATTGACCAACGCTCATTATAAGAAAATGTCTAAAGGTAAGATTTTGGCGGGTCTACACCGATTTCTAATTTATGGCAAAAAGTCCATTCATTAAACAACGCTTCCTATCTTCTGGAACCATATGGACTGGTGTTAGCAATCTTACATCGTATTGTACTTTGGAACCATAATTTTTAAAACATTTTGTTGGATGATACCTGGCCGTAATCCTTAATGTGCAAGTTGCCTTGAGAAAAGACTGTTTTCTTTCAGATAATCTAAGTCGAATTATATCAAAACATTTTTTGTTGCTTTTTTTTTTTACTTATTCATGTACTCATTATATTTATGAAACTGATAACAACTAATCCAAATTTATAACGAGAGAAACTCGGGGGGGCACAACTGCTGAATTATAAAATATAAAATAATCACTCAATCTGTCGCTCATGCAATGTATTTATAGCAATAAGCTATAAAAAAATAAATAATAACATCCAAAAATAATCTAGTTACGCCAAACATGTCTTCTCTTGTCCGTGCCGACAGTCGGCGCCACTGACGTAAAATGACAGTCATTTCTATCTAGCAAAAACAGTTGTGGGCATCTTAAAATGAGTAGCAGAAAGCCCGTCCTTTCAATTATTTTTGTAAAGGTAAAAAATGTAAGATTCCTTTTCGGTCCAGGTAGGCATAAAGGTGGTCCTTCATTCTTTGCTATATTTCATAACTTGGCAATCATGCATGAGCGAAATCTTCAAATTCAGTAAAAAATGTTTTTACAATAAGATATTCCTAATCAGGACTAAATAAATTTTATGTTTTACGTCATAAACAAGTAAAAGAAGAAATATTGAACCACGTTGTGTAAATTCAATAGAAATTTATTGTTCATAATTATCATTATAGTCGAGCATCAATTACTTATAATTTAAAAAGTCAATCATAGTTTCATTCAACTAAAATTTGATGTAAATAAAATAAAATAAGCTTTTTTTTTATATGGGCTGAATTCTTTTTTTTTTTTTAACTGGTTTATTAGATTGTTATTACAAAATATTTTAACCTGATAAAAAATATTATAACAAATAATTATATTTATTATGTTATTTTTTACTATAAATTCATCTTTCAGATTTGGAAAAACCATTGTTCATCATTATTCTAATGAAAAAGAGTTATATTTCTGGTTGTGCCATTTATCTTAATTTATTAAATTAAGATAAATGACATAATAGTCTTTAATTTATTAAATTAAGATAAATGACATAATAGT
>NW_027115541.1:3773-8807 GCF_000696795.3 Halyomorpha halys
AAATGACATAATAGTCTTTAATTTATTAAATTAAGATAAATGACATAATAGTCTTTAATTTATTAAATTAAGATAAATGACATAATAGTCTTTAAATTATTTAATATTTAAATTTTATCTTATTCAGGTTTTTTGAATTAGAGAATCTAAATTTTCCAAAGCACCAATGAAATCTACAGATAGAGTTAGTTGGGCAACTATGAAACTAATAGCTAAAATTGTCATGGATACGAAATTTATTTATCAATGATTCATTCATGAATACGGATCGTACCCATTGCAATGTTAGCTATTAGTTTCAACTATAGCTAATTTATGCCCATCTCTGCCAACTGATAAAGTTTAATAAGTTCCATAGTTTCTAGGACAAAATTTAAAATCAATTAGTATTTTACTAGACCACAAACACGTCTATTTTGCTTTTAGTGTATAAAGAACAATTAAAATCTATGATGATGTTAACATTATTAATTTCCCAGTAAGAAATCAGAGATAGAAAACAAATAAGGTATTTGTGATCAGAACCGAAAAAATATGTTTATTTTTTCTCAGTTTTTCGAATAACTCCAAAAAACGTACGTATCCTAACACATAATAGATAAATGTAATTTAATGTAAAATTAATTTATTAAAAATTCAAAAGTAATTTTAGAAAACTGATTAGTGAAACTAACCCTTCGTTAAGTGTAGTGAAATGAAATTCGTTTTTTTTTCAATAGTTCACACTCAGTGTTTCACTTCCATTTTTATTGAAGTTTTGGAATATATTAGTGTTTTTGAAGTACAAAGAATACATTGTATTTTTTCAATTATGTATTTTTTTAGATGCTGGAAAATTTTTTGTAACCTATGTTTTTGTTATAATGATTAAAAATAACTAGATTTCATAATCCTTTAAAAATATAATGGATAAATATTTAATTTATAAATGGATCATATATGACTGTACGTTAGTTGCTAAAGTATTCAGAGCTACTTATATAAATTTATGTGAAATTATAATTTATACATGATGATACTTGTATCCAAGATTCTTTTGAGTTGAGAGTATAAATTTCTCTAATTCTATCTAAAATGCCGGTTTTTATATATGTTACATAGTTTGACAGGATAAAAAAGCAACTAAAAATTATAATACATATAAATCGTATTTAACCTCGGCAGAGCGTAGTAAACAGTAATATATTTAGATATTCAGTTGTAAATATTTAAACGAGAATGCCCGAAGGATGAAGCGGAATGTATAATTTATTTATGAGCACGACGTTCTCGCAGAGCTTTGGTTTAGGCCAACTTCTGTAGGCCACATTCCAGGCAGAGCTTACCAGCATTTTCACATGAGTTCGATTCATGGAACCCCTTTGGAGATAAGGGTTTATTGTCTAGAACGGAGTTGGCTCAGTCCACACACAGACTGGCAAGATACTCCAATACGAAATAGGAGACACAAGATCAATTTTATGAGGAACTATTATTTGATTGGTAGGAAATAGATATATCATGTACATTTGAAACAAAATAATCGAAGACCGACAAGAAAAATATGTAGCTGATTACATGGCAATTGCCTAAACAAACCAATACGATTTATTTAAAAGAAAATGCACAAATAATAATTTGTTTGTTTCATTTAGATTAAAAAAGAAAGAGAGAAAAATTATAAGAAATAAACTTTTTTTTCTTTTTTATGGGCTAATATAATTGTTTAAAAAATATTTTACGTTTTAATAGTATTTTTTAGGCTGATAAAAAATAATAATAATTAATTTTATTTATCATGTTGTTTTTCAGTTTAAATTCATCTTATTGATTCTAGACAAATCATTTTTCAGCGTCTACATTGGGTTTGGAGGTTATTTTTTTGTTTTTTGTGACCACGAGATTTGAGAAACCCAAAGAAAACGTGTGGTTAATGCCATAAATTTCCGAAGTTAATTTTTTATCTTTGTATATATTTTTCATTCGAGATGCCATCCATTTTTAGCTTTCATTGCATATTTATAAAGGGGAAGGATAATATTTATTTGATTATCTTGTCCTCTCCTTTATCAGGAGCGATGGACTGGATATCTCAATAACTAACAAAACAGTGACAAATGATGCATTTTGAACCAAGATTAAACTATTATATTGGTTACGATTCCATTTTTTCATCCATCATCAGGTTTTAAAATTAAAACACGAAATATATTAATTACACTTATTTTATTTAAATTAATACAATTTTTAATTACTTC
This sequence comes from Halyomorpha halys, assembly GCF_000696795.3. Taxonomy (NCBI): domain Eukaryota; kingdom Metazoa; phylum Arthropoda; class Insecta; order Hemiptera; family Pentatomidae; genus Halyomorpha; species Halyomorpha halys. The sequence goes on from NW_027115541.1 coordinate 6,011, forward strand.
TGGCAATTAAATAATTACATTTCACAATTTACAACTTAATTCAAATTGGCAAAATTAAGTGGAGCAGGGAAAAACTTAGTTATAAATGAAACTATGACTAGATTGTCATGGATTTATAGCTATGTTTTGTCCTGCTTGGCTCATTGTTAAATATGAGGATATGAGGTTAAATTATAATCTGTATCTTTAAAAATTGTTTCAGTGCATATTTTGGTAGGAGAAGTGTTTTGCTTAACGTGGATTCGCCACTATTAAAACCAATAGTAATGCCAACCCTAAACTAAATAAATTACAAACTTAAATCCTGTTTATAAACAACTAATCACTTTATAATCCGATGGTTTTGCTCGCTGGTCGACAGTAAGGGGTCTGAAAATTTAATTTGGGGTTGCATTGGGAGTACACAAGCCCCACTGCCGGTGTACAGAGTGCTATTAAAATTTTTACTGCTTGCACTCTACCACCCTTCTACCATGCTCTCTCTTAAATTGAACTGCGGATGAGTTTTGTTTGAAATGGCCATCCACGCTAGAGGTGAAATTCTGGATGGTTTAATTGGCCATTACTGCTAAAATTGACCGTTCATTCCTGCTGGGTTTGAACAGGACGGGAATCTTCACTGTTATTTCTACTCGGCTGGTACATGGCCTTTTTTGTTTATTGTTATTATTATTATTTTATTTCTTGTAGAAACCTAATTCTGAAATCAAAAGGTATCGATTTAGTCAGAAAGTAAAAACCAAATTAAAATGAATAAAACACTTATTGCTTGCAGCTAAGAACGTAATGTGTGATATGATTCCAATAAGTGATAATAGGGGTATTCATGATCTTTGGTTTAACATGTTAAAGCGTGTTAAATGGAAAAACTCATGTTAAATCGAAAAAAATTGCCTTCTTTTACCGTGGTAAAACGAAATAACATTTAACATGGCTGAGAGTCTGTTACTTGGTCTGTTAAATGGAGAATGACGTCACACAATAGACCAGTTGAGATCGCCGCCATTTTTGTTGTTGTGACAGCTCAGTTCTTTCGTGTGTTTGTGGTATTCATATCCCTGTTATTAAACCAGAATGGATAATTTTAATGATACATTTGAGAAAAAAAAACAGTAAAAAAAAACAATGTAATTTCATTCTACTATCTGAAAATTTGTAAACGCTCGCCAGAAAAAAATCTCACTATATGAACCATGTAATTATTCTTAGGGGACATATGTCCCAGAATAAAGTTATTTTTTCATTTCATTTCATAAGCTAAACTTTCACATAAATTCCACTTTTCACTCACTCTAGGCATGTTGTAATTAATTACTTAAATCAAATCTGAAGTAAACAATAACATGAGGGTCTGGAAGGAAGGTTATAAACATAAAGGCTTATACAACAAGTTGTTGAGAAAATCCGCTAGGGGCTCTTATGCATTTAACGTTTAACATGACTTTAAATAGGGCTGCTCACAATCTTATACTTATAACATTTAACATGGTAAAACATTTAACATTTAACATAACATCATGAATACCCCTAATAAATTAAATTTTCAAATGTAAAAATTCATATATTTTGTCAATTAGAATTTTTAATTTTCCTGTAAATACTATTAATTTTCAAACTGAATTATATTTTATCAACAAACAATGTTATCTTATTTTAATTTTTTAACGGGGATAAAATTTATATTCAACATACAAACTTAGATTTAAGTTTTTTTGCTTTTACTTTCTAAATAATTAAGTACAACCGTTTCGGATGGTCTGTTCAAATTCAGGATCTGAAAAAGGAATGACAATTATGTAACGAAGGAATACATAAATATATTTTGGTTACAGGGCTTTTGAAAGAAATTTTAAAATAAAAAAAATAGTAAAAATTACACACAACAAAATTAACTGGGATCCATTATTATCCATGAAAAAAAAATTGAAAAGTGGATTATGAAGTAAGTAGGCTATTCTTAGTTACCCAGAAAGAAAAAAAAACAGAAAGTTACATTAAATGCCATCGAATAACAAACTGCTTAATATATTTTAAATTTTATTAGCTTGCAGCTCAATAATTTTGTTTATGGAAAATTCATGAATCACTTGTAAGATCAATAACTTTCTAAAAAAAAAAACAAAGAAAACTTTGGCCAGTAGTAGCGGAGATAACACTTTTTTATAATTAATAATTATGTAATTAAATTATAATTCTAAAGATAAATTTTTTCACGCTAAGTTCCCAAGGGAACACATTCACTTAATGATTTTTTGGAATCATATATTCTAAAATTACATATTTCCCCGAATATTCTAGATTCTCGTTTCAAAGGTAATGGGGCAATATATGTAAAGCTTTAAATAAGTAAACAGCTGATATATTGGACCTTGTACCCAAATTCCTTCCGATAGTCGTGCCAGTGGACACATCAGATATTTTATTATCAATGAATTAAATGAGTATTTAGAAAGCATATTGAATGTACCCATGTTATAAATTTATAAATTCCATATAAACCAGATCACTGGAGGGGGGTGGGAGGAGAAATCAATTATGTGAAAATGTATGATGGGTTCAGATCGTTGTAGAATTGACTTACGAGATTCATCGTACCGTTGGATAAGGGTTTCAGTAGGTTTTTATTGATTAATAATAATAGTCATAATTATAAAATTCATTAATAATGAGATAAAAATTAACAATATTCAATAATAAATCAAGTTTCAGGTAGTCATGAGGCATTCATGCAGTTTTTATTAATACAGAACACACACAACATATATACAACAACAACATATATTCAACAACAACAACA
>NW_027115542.1:0-5109 GCF_000696795.3 Halyomorpha halys
ATAATTTGGATATGTAGTATCTTGTCCAATAACTTCTAGACCTTAAAGGTCTTCTTCACCCTAACGGTACTTCATGCATACGTAATGAGTATAGTGGCATCTGGTTGAAACCGAATCTTTATATTGTTGTGGTCTGAATTTTCCATACTCTGCACATATTTATTACAATTTTCCATACTATCTAAATTTTGTAAATATCAGTATAACATATTGGGAAAAAAAAATCTCGGTAAGTAAATAAAACAGGATGCACAATATATTCTATTATTTATACAATAACGGTTTGAACAAATACATTTGTGAACTAAAAATATAATAAGAATAAAGTAATATTATTACTTATTTTGTGTTTCTCATTAAATATTCTTTATAATTAGAAATAATTATTATTATTAATAATAATAATAATGATTATTGTTATTTATACTAAATATCAATAGTAATAAGTCTGTCCTATTTATACAACTTGTAGTAACTTGTATGTTTTCATTATTTATGATATTTTCGATATCAATATTATTAAATGAATCTTATAGTTTTGAATCGTCTTCAATGTTAAAATGTTCTAATTAATGTATATTAGTTTCTACATTCTTTCCTCTTTTGTGTCTATTTTTTTACTATGTAATTGTATGAGAAAGAAAATTATAGTTTTAAAATTTTTAATTATTTTGTGCACTTCTTATAGTTTGACTTGTCGATGTAATAAATAATAAAATGTTTCGTCCTATATGTACGTATTTTTTTTATTTCATCAAGTAAGTCATTCAATTTTTTTAAACGTATGCATTTTTTATTCCTATTTATTTACATTTTTTTTAAATTTTTCTTCTTTTTATAATATGCATACCTACTCCATATATAAAAATATTTTTCCTTTTTTATTTTAACAATTATTTCTTAATTTATTTATTTTTCATTAATTTGTATATCATTTTGGTTATTAGTATGTAATTGTGTTGGGATAGGGGTATCTCTAGTTCCCGGTTCTCAACAAAGACCAATTAATAATAATTATAAAAGTTTAGAACCATAGTATTTAACTTAATAGCATTGCTATTGTAACTTTTGGACTGCTCAAATGTTCCAACCCAAAATTTCTTTGTCAGATAAGCGTCTCGAACTTATAAGTAGCCAAGAACTAAACTGTTGTTTACTCCAGATAATGAGAAGATAGGGCTGGGTGTTTAAGGAAATCTACTGAGTGATCGTTTACTGATCACATATCGAGGCCAGCAATTGAATCCTTAATGTTAGGATCACGATAGTTGTCACGTAGGGAGCCAAGCTGGACCAGCCAACAGATAGCAAAGTTCAATGTTTTAATATTTCATTATGACATAATATGACACTGAAATGTGAAGTGAGAACTAGTATTATGGATCGGGGGACTATAACTGCTTATTCAATTGAAACTTAACATAAGTAATTGAATTTCTTGAGTTCAAACCGCCACATACAGTACAGTACAGTACAGAACAGAGATCAATACTCAAAATCCGGACCATAAATTATAAATCAACAAAATATAATAATATAATTTCTATTTCAATAGTTAAGTTGTAGAGACATTCCTAGTTGTCCTTAAACTATTAATTATTAGCTAATTAATTTAATAAAATGGAGGATGGTTTTCGCTTACAACACCTAAACTGTGCATCATAGCGAAACGGTTATTTTATAGTACATTGACGAGCTTTAAATTATGTCTCTATTGAGTACCATAAATTAATATTTCCGTCAAATGGAAAAAAAAAAAAACTATGTTATTTTCAACTTTTCCAACAAAGGGATTCAGTACTAACTATGAATCCAAACTTAACACAGAAAGGCATTTCTGGTGATCCTATAACGGTTACTAATTAACTAATTAGTTCGATAATATAACGAATCACGACATTTTAAGTATACTTTTTTTCACCAATTCTTAAAAGTTGCAGTAAAACAATTATAATCTTTTCACTTTTTTTGAGACTGGTTTTATTGTTTAAATAAAATAATTTCCATCCAAGTTAATTCTAAAATATTCTTTATTCTTAATTTAAATGTCAAACATTTAAATTAATTTATTTATTGATATTTACAACTGTACATAAAATACAAGTAAATTTGTAGTAAGAACATAATGGTATGTTACAAGCATGTAGAGAAACTACCCATTAATAGCTGTCTAAAAACATTTTTACAATATAAGGTCTCGAGGCCATCTTCTTTTCAGGCACCCCGGAATGTTGTCAGGTATGGAAGAGGAAGCAAGTTTTAAAACTACTGGGTTTGAGTGGTTAGGGAGTTTATAATGGAAGGATTAATATCTGGTTCGGGCTAGATTGGTTACGGACAAATTGGTAAGGGACATTTAGGTCTTTATGGATGATTTTATTTGTGACAAAGTAAGGAGTATTGAGGATTTTACGAAAGATTTTGGATTGTAAGGATTGAATACGAGAGGAATTCGAAGGTTTAGTGGAGCCCCAGAGCTCAATTCCGTATGTCTATATAGACCTTATTATTGTCATGTAGATCAGTCTTTTGTAAGGAATTTGATGTTTAGACCATTTGTTAAGTAAGTGCTGTAGTAGTCGGAATTGACGTGTAGTTTTCAGTCTGAAGATTTGAAGTTAGTCGTTGTCAAGATGTAGTCTAAGGTAGCGGAACTGTTCTACAGGGGTAAGAGAAACATTATTAAAGTATACTGTAGGGCAGTCGGCAGGTTTATGATAAAGGATAAAGGTGTCATCAACAAATGAAATGGATTTGTTGGGATTTATTTTTATGCTCTAATTTCGGCACCAATTTTCGAGGGACTGGAGAGTTTGGGATGCAATAAGGACAATCTTTAATATTAATTCCTCACACCCAACAATTTAAAATCTATTTTATCACTTTTCCATTAAATTTTAAAACTTTTAATTACAAATTAACTTAACACTATCATCTATGGGATTAATATCTTATCACACAATATGTTTTATTAAACATTGAATTACGCTTGGAATGAGTACCTTCACTTGGCAATTCGGTCAATTGGTCGCTAACCACCTCCGGTTTCTTCAAGGGCTGTTCAGAAGTGCTACAATAAGAATTGTAGGCAAAAAATATTATTGATTCTTTATTTTACTAACTTAGCTAGCTAATTAGTTAGAGTTTTAGAATAGACAGATGTGTGTTCTCGTGTTAAGTGTGTTAAAAAATAATTTTTAATAAGTTGGTTTTATATGCATCGTGATCCTTTACTTTGTTATAGTTGAAAACAAGAAGGGACCAATTTTATTCTGTAAGGTATATTAATATTTTTTTCAACGATAATTATTTCACAGAATAAACCTAAAGCTTCTAAAAAACTATTGTATAAACCTAGAGCCATGAGTTTTTGGTTTAAAATGGACTAATTATATTTATACCTTATATGAAACATTAAACGAATCTTTAGTCAGTTCCTTATTTGCTTACAAAATTTGGGTTCAATCACAAAAAAAATAATGATATTTATCTTAGTGTTATGTTTGCAGGATATTTTTGGATGACTCCAACAAAAAATTTAAAGTATGTTAAACTTTTTTAAAGCGAAGCGAGGACTGTCTCAATAGGTCTTTTAATGTTAAATGTGCTATCGCTGGTTTGCATTAGTGTTCTTATTTTTTTTATTTATAGTTTTGTGTTGAAATATTCCATTACTATCATAAAAGTTGTTTTCATCTCTTATATTAGGATTTTTGAATTATTAATTTTTATACTTTTAGTTTAAAACTACTACTTATAAGAAACTTTCATGTTGCTTTGTTTTATCTTCTAATTTTAATAGAGATGTAGATTCTTTATCTTCTTTTTGAATATTTTTTTTTTTAAATTAGCCAATAAGATATATCTATATGTATGAAAGCATCTGATATTTTTTTCAAAATTCCGTTTTGATACTAAGAATTAGCAATTTTAAGAAAAAGTAAAATTGAATCCTGTCTGGAGGAAAATCAAGGGAAAGCGTCTCTCGTTTTTATCATTGGATAATTAGTTATCTGCTTCCCGAAAAATACGGTAATAGAACTGATAGTTGGCATCCTTGAAGTTGTTTATATATTTTTAAAATAACATTGTCTAATACTCACATAATATTTTTCTATTCCAATTCTTTCTAAAAGGTAAAGACGTTATAAACACCGAAGTAGCATTCGATGCAAAGAGGTATTAGATATTACAGATTTATAGTAAATCATTTACAGACATTAAGATAAAAAATGATCTTTCGAATAAGTTTTTTTGATTGAGACCTGTTTCTTGCAAACGAAGCGCCAATACGAAGAAATCATTATGAGCTACTGGTAGATCTGGTTTCAATGACACATGAACACACAAGCCAGAAGTAGTGATGGTGTGAATTGCGAAACAAAGAGCGCCACCCCGCTGACAGGACGAAGGTAGGAGTGTCGGCGGAAGCGTGAGCTATTGGCAGCTTCTCAGAATGTGAATTGATAACCTTCGTGATTTACAACTTACTCTTGTAGTTGTTTCCTTATGCATTTCTAACAAAATGGTTTGAAATGGAAATCTTTTTCTTGGGACTACAGATCAAAGAGTTGGTAATACATTCTAAAGCATTCAAATAACCGCACAAACAATAATCTTACAGGCTCATCTAACTGAATGAGTTGAGGCGTTACCTTGGCAACATCGAGTCTGCAACTTCTAGTCCGGTCTTGGCGGATTGGATTTTATTTCGCGGCGGCTCACTAAATGAAAACTCAAAGCTCCCAGTGTGGTTAAAATTGGTTCGTTACCTTTAGAATAACACTTCCTCTCCCCCCCCCCTCATGAAATCGGGTAAACAACAGAAAATTGCCTTCGGTTTGGTCTTGATTTGGTAGTATTATTTCTTTGAAGGAGCTTCAGAATGAATACTACCCAAACCGCTGTTCACGTTCTCTTGTTTACTCGATTTCTCTCAACTCGTAAAACGAACAATGAGTAGTCTCAATTTATTGAATATTGATCATTTGCTTCGATTGTTTCCGTACCTTAATAATATAAATAAAATAGAATAAAAAAGTAAATCACATCAAAATCAAATACGCTTACGGTTCGAAAATAGAAATTGATCTATATATATAGAAATTG
>NW_027115543.1:0-955 GCF_000696795.3 Halyomorpha halys
TATTGTCCGAACAACTATAAATCAATTTATTTTAGTAAATATCATGAAAAATACTATTCCTAGAAAAGTAAAGGTAATAAACATCTTTATAGTACATTAAACTAGCTTTAATTTGATTGCTAATTGACATCTGTACGTCACATAGTTCCTGAGATATATATTTCTCAAATTAAATTAACTAACTACTAATCTTACTGTAGATGTTTAAGAAATTTTACTTTTTAAAAAGCTATATCTCGAGAATTATTGGACATAAATAGCTCTTGTAGGGCTAATATTTCGCCAAATTCACTCTTCTTTAATGTTCTCTTAGGTTTTCTAGTGTTGTTGGTATTTTTTAAGATATAGAGCTCCGAATTAAAATTTGGTGTTTTTGTAAGGTTTTGAAACAGCCGCTATTTTTTATTCTCCCTACCTATACTTGGCAGACTCATCAATTTTCACTAGTAATTATACATAGTTTTCATTACAGTAATAAAAAATTTGGAGTGAAATAACTGACTTTTTTCTCCTCTTGGGCTCTTGTACTAAAAGTTTGTATCTTGTGTTCTATTATTATTTATATCTATGTTATTATTATTTTTTTAAACAAACTTGATTATATTCTAAGAGGATAATCTAATAAGTGTTATCACTGATACTGATTGGACGAAGTTGTTATGCAAAGGCACACCAGCGACATCAAAGCGAACGCGGGGCTGGGAACTACCGTGCAAGCCTTATCGCCATTGTAAACTGCCTTTATAGTTGCATGGACAACAATAGCAGGCTATTAATGTTCCACTGCCTTTAATAAGGAAACCATTACGGATCGCCTTTATAGATTGACGATTCATCAGAGGAAATAGCACAGCGCTTTGTTATAATGTTACATACTTTGATAAATACGATTATATTATATAACAACAAATTAAAGCCAGGTTCAATAAATTTCCTATGATAATAATTATAATAA
>NW_027115543.1:7685-11570 GCF_000696795.3 Halyomorpha halys
TATATTTAATATCGATTATTAACATTAAGACCTGAAGAGCAGACAGAGCGGGATGAAAGAGCCCCGCCGCCCCCTCCTTGATTTTTTCTCTTCCCTAATCCGGAGTTATAGTCGCCGATAAATCTCCCCTTCAAACTGCCCGGGGCCACAATAAAAATCACTTTAGTGCCTCGGCTCCCATATGGTGACCATATCGCTAAAAGGAAAAAGTAATATAAATTATATAATATACACATATAATGCTTCATTTCTTCCTCTATACCTCTTCGTAGGAGATTTGTGTCTTCAGGCAAGTTTTTTTCAATACTCTCATTAGATATACATACACACACATAGGCATTTTACAACAAATAAAGATTTGGTTTTCTTTTTACATCGTTTAAGTCCTGTATCATTAGCCACAATATAATAATATATATCCTTCTCCCCTCTACATGACAAAGGGATGAGACACGGCAATGATATGATTGTGTACGCTATAATCGACCATTACCACGCTATCGATGTATTTAGTTGTTTACGGAATCAGTGTCTGCTTTGGTTATATATATGAGTTAATAATTGATTTTTATGACTAAGATGATTTAGAAAACAATGTTACATCATATTTTATTATTCCTCATATCATTTAATGCAATAATTAAGAATAATCGATTCAATAGTTGAGATAGCCCATTAGTAAGGCAATGGATTACTAACTAAAAGGATCCGGGTTGGAATCCAGCTGTGGCATAAAATTATTATTTGTTATATATAGCCGTTGAGTCAGCCCTGTGGGTTCAGGAACCCTTCGGGGTCCATCCAGCCTCATAAGGTGGGTACCCTTAATTGTTTAAAAATCTGAGAGCATAGCGTGATTCTGACCAAATCACCTCCTTGCACAACCGTTGTCCAGTAACCTTACAAAGTAATGCATCCCTGATCCCGGTACAGATTTAATTTTTTTAATTCAACACATTTTAAATGTTTTCCTGATTTAATTTTTTTTTTTACTAAGCGCTACTTTTTTTTTTTTTAATTTATTTAATGTGATTTGCAACTGTACAAATAATAAATACAATAAGTAAATATGTTGTATGTTTCATAAACACTTGAAAATCTTGGGAAGGAACCACCCATCGGTGGTACTTCAAGCATTAATTTAAATTAGAAGGTCCCGTGACCATCTTCTTTTCAGACGCCTCGGAGGAAGCGCTACTTTTAGTAGGATATTATGTCACTTTGTTTTCTCTCGCAGCCCAGTATAATTTTTCATTTTAAATTTATTTTCACCCTGATGCAAGGGAGTACCCTGGATGAAAACAAGGGAAAGGGGATGAGCAAGCCATGGTCGCCCATATTGTGACATTTCAACACGGAAAAGGTGAGTGAAACCGAAATATAAGGACAATTATATATAATTAAAGCAGTGTTTTTTATTATCGTTTGTAGCCAAGCGAGGTATAGTGCCAATTTTGAATGGCCCGTGGGTGTCGACTTTGTGGTAAAATGAAAACTTGACCGCCCATGGTTAGAACAGGGTGGTTACCTGTAGATAACCATCCCGTATGTCCGACATGACTAGGTAGAGGGTTATAAAATATGAAATTATCTAAAAATATTTTATAAAATGTAACATGGCTTAAGCATATACATAACACACTGTTATTTTTATGTTACTGTTAATGTTACATAGTAGATATGTTGGTGAATCAGCTATGCCTATACGATGGAAGTGGTTTGGCTATTCTCTCAACTTTGGAACTTTAGTAAGTTTGCCGAGGATACGTGAATTTTTTGATGGGTGTGTTTTTTACCTTTATAGTACAAAAAAGATGACCTAAATCACACTTTTGAAATATTAGCTTAAAACGGGAAAAGGAAACTTTAAGACAGTAAAATCGATCAACAGGGAGTAGGGTGGTCGATGTACGATATGTATGTCACAATCTCACAAGAGGAGATCATAACACAAAAAAGGGAATTTTTCCCGCCAGACCCGCCCAAATAAGACCCCCGGGGAGCGACGGTCCTATATCACTTTTGAAATATTTGCTTAAAAAGGGAAGTGGAAACTTTAAGATAGTTAAATCGAGCAATATTTAAAAAGCGGCTGAAATTGAAAAACGGCAATACTTTCCATTAAGATGAAGACAGTTTTAGTTTTTTAAATTAATTAACTGTAACTTATTTTATGATAATTACTACAGCTGCAGGTCCTTCAGGTGCTACCTCACACACACACGCAGCCGGCTGTCAACAGCCAATTAAAACCCCTAACCCAATTAAGAGCAGAGAAGTAAGCTGAGGCACAGAGTACAGAGGTGGGGCTGGTTCACTAACAGCCGTGTGATTGAGGTGTGGGTCTGTACGTGCCTCTTCAACCAGCTATCGACATATATCCATGTAAAAAACCTATCTCTGCCCGTGGAATAATAAATGGACATGGCAGCCGTGAGAGCCCTCTGACCTTAACTTAATGTACTTGCAGTTCTCATGATTAAAGGGCGCGTTAAAAATGTGTTTCCGTTTCATAGATCATAGAATTGATGAACATCATCGCTGAACCGAATTGATAGAGTATGGTATGGTGTGTACAGTATTGTTTTAGTTTTAATTGTATTATATTTCTCACGCGAAATCAATATTTTAAATCATAGAGTGTGCGAAGCCACTCTTTTCCAGAATTAGACCATAATGATCTATTTATAACAAGGAATTCTTATGTCTATGGTTTTTTATTTAAAAGAGAAATGACAACAGGTATCTCTTCACGGGAAGAAAAGTTTTTTTTTTTAATAATTTATTTATTGTTATTTACTACTGTATACACATATATACAACAAGTAAATTTGCTGTAGGTGACATAGTGACATGATAAAAACATGTGGAGAATCTACCCACTGATAGAACTCCAAAAACATTTATAGAGGAGAAGATCTCGAGGTCATCTTCTTTTCAGACGCCTAGGAGGATTATTAGGTAATGAAGGAGAGCCAGGTTAGAAACGAGTGAATTTGGGTGGTTGAGAAGTTTATTATGGAAGGAACGGTATCTGGTTCTGGCCAAATCGGCAACAAATAGAACATTGAGGTCCTGATGGATGACTTGATTTGTGACAAAGTAAGGAGCATTAAGGATTTTGGACTGTAAGGATTGGATTCTGGAGGAATTTGGTGGTTTAGTGGAGCCCCAAAGCTCAACTCTGTATGTCCAGATAGGCCTTATAATAGTCATGTAGATCAGTCTTTTGTAATGGATTGGCAATTTAGACCGTTTGTCTAGTAAATGTAAGAAAAGATTTAAGACAGTTAAATCGAGTAATACTTAAAAAGTGGCTAAAATCAGAAAAAGGAGTGAAACCTGCCTCTACCACCCTTACTTATCTCACCTTGAAAACAGACACTTAAAGCAAGTATGTTGGTCGATGTACATGTCACAATCTCATAAGAGGAAATCATAACAAACATTAGAAACCCCGTTTTAGCGACGGTTCTGTACCACTTTAGAAACATTTACTTTTACGTCCAATAGTTCTCGAAATATAGCCTTTTAAAAAGCAACATTTCATAAAAATGTACTGAAATATCAGTAGTTAGTTAATTTATTTTGAGATATCTATATGTCAGGAACATTGTGACGTACAGATGTCTATCAGCAATCAAATTAAACCTAGTTTAATGAGCTATAAAGTGGTATATGACTTTTACTTTCCTAGGAATTATAGTTTTTATGATATTAAAATAAATGGATTTATAGTTGTTCGGACAATAAGTTTGAATTTATGAAAAACTTTATTTCATAAACCATCGGACGTACAGATGTCTGCCAGCGCTCAAATTAAAGCTAGTTAAATTTACTACAAAATAGTTAATTATATTTATCTTTGTAGGAGTAGTAGTTTTT
>NW_027115543.1:13040-14337 GCF_000696795.3 Halyomorpha halys
ATGACACTCTGATCATTCTATTTCGAAACAAAATGGCGGTCAGTAATGTCGCTTTTCGAGGAACATCCAGGGCCCTGTTTCGTAATAAAGTACAATCTAATACTATTAGTCTTGTCGACTTAACTTAATAAAATTACACTGACTTGTACAATATTAGGGGTATTCATGATGTGTTAAATGTAAAATGTTTTACCATGTTAAATGTTATAAGTATAGCATTCTGAGCAGCTCTACTTAAAGTCATGTTAAATGTTAAATGCATAAGAGCTCCTAGTGGATTTGCTGAGCAACTTGTTTTATAACCTTTCCCTCCTAAACTTCATGTTATTGTTTACTTATAAGTTTTGATTAAAGTAATTTTTTACAACCTGCCTGAATTGAGTGAAAAGTGGATGTTGTGTTGAAGTTTGGACACTGAGAGTTCCCGCCATACGATGGAAGTAGTTTGGCTATTCTCTCAACTTTGGAACTTTAGTAAGTTTGCCGAGGATACGTGAATTTTTTGATGGGTGTGTTTTTTACCTTTATAGTACAAAAAAGATGACCTAAATCACACTTTTGAAATATTAGCTTAAAACGGGAAAAGGAAACTTTAAGACAGTAAAATCGATCAACAGGGAGTAGGGTGGTCGATGTACGATATGTATGTCACAATCTCACAAGAGGAGATCATAACACAAAAAAGGGAATTTTTCCCGCCAGACCCGCCCAAATAAGACCCCCGGGGAGCGACGGTCCTATATCACTTTTGAAATATTTGCTTAAAAAGGGAAGTGGAAACTTTAAGATAGTTAAATCGAGCAATATTTAAAAAGCGGCTGAAATTGAAAAACGGCAATACTTTCCATTACCATATATGGTACATGATATGAATAAAAAGGGAAATCCTTTCCCTCCGGACCCACCATTCAATTATACTAACCTACTCGCTTTAATTGTCTGTTTAAAAAGTCAGTAAAAGGCTGTAAAAAGGTATGCAGGACGAGAATAGATGGTTTCAGGACGCTTTTTAAATATTGCTCGATTAAACTTATCTCAAAAACCTCCTCTTTTCGTTTCAAGCCAATATTTCAAAAGTGCTATAGGACCGTCGCTCCCCTGGGGTCTTAGTGGGGCGGATCAGGCAGGAAAGGATTGCCTTCTTTGTGCGTTATGATCTCCTCTTGTGAGATTGTGACATGCCGTATATCGACTAACCTACTCGCTATAAATATCTGTTTAAAAAGTCAGATGAAAGGTTAATATGGAGGACGAGAGTAAAGGGCTGTTGGCTAGGTATAGGGAAGGTTTGTAAGGG
>NW_027115543.1:15857-18537 GCF_000696795.3 Halyomorpha halys
AATACTATTAGTCTTGTAGATTTATCTTAATTCAATTACACAGACTTGTACAATAGTAAGTTGTACTTTAGTATTTTTTAATTCCTGTAATATCATTAATAGTCATCCCTATCATGAAAAAAATAAGTATTAGTATTATAACCACACTACTATGAACTAATACTATTAGCTTTCATTATGGAACAGGGCCCAGGTTTTGATATTTCGGCACAGAAAAGGAAAATGAAACCAAAATTTTAAATAACATTATATATAAATATAGTAATGCTTTATTAGTTAGTACAATTAGTATATACTTGAAAAAAATATAATTCTTATTAAATTCATTTTTTTGGGGGGAGGGGGCAGCTGGGTACGCCCATGGTTGTTTGTATCTTTTTTAGCCCTGACGAAGTCTTCCAAAACTCTTCCATATCTTTTTTTTTTTTAGACTTTTAGCGAAAACATAATTCCTTCGTTATTTACTACTCCTCGAAAAGTTCTGTTTTCAGAATCACCTAATTTAGGCCCTTTCAATAACTACATTATTACATTTTGCCAATACAATTAATAGCATCAATTTGTTACGGATAAAAGATTATTTTTCATTTCATAATTACTACAATATAATACGACATAAAACTTTTTATCGGTCATTAAACGGTGGAACAATAGCCCTGGAGTAGAGAGAGATAGAGCTAGAGGAGAGAACTATATCAAGCCGTGACATTGGCTAATATCCAGGAGGGGACAGCCTTCGCCTTTACGATCAACAAAGGGTAAAGGCTTTGTCTGTGCCGCCTGGCCCAACCTCTCTGCTGGAGGGGACCTGGATAATGGAAAATAAAAATTATAAAGTTATACAATAAAAAATATTACCAATATAAAGATAACCAATCATGTTTTAGCACAGAAAACGGGAATCGCCTGGATATACTCCTATACGCTGAAAACACACTTTTTTTTGGCCAAGACTCCCATTGGAGTCCTATACTGCCTAACCATGGTTGGGGGTCAAAGTTCTTCATTTTGTGGGACCGCCACTCAATGAAAAAAGTCAACATCCCAGGCCGGATTCGAACCGGCACCGCCAATAGACATCAAATTGGTAAGACTGTGTCTTAATCACTGAGCTACGGGCGGCCTAGAAAACACACTAAATTATATTTTAAAAGTTCTGGAGATGTCGGCTTTCCGATTAGCTCATAACCTAGCAAAAGAGGTGCTAAAATAGAAAATTTATTGGTACCGAAAGACTGAGAATTGCAAGGAATCAACATGGAGTTAACCTCGATTATGTGCGGAAGATTGACCGCTCTCAGACATGGTGTAAAAGAATCTGAAAAACAAATCAATCATGCAAAATGTTTCCGATCCAGTTTTTCTTTGCACACAAGCTTATGTACGGTCGAAACATAAAAACCATATTTAGAAGATAATTAGATTTGGTATCGAAGTATTCAGTTTTCAACATTACGGTCTGTAGCTCCAATGAAAAGTAAGATACCATTCACTTCTTGGGAACCTATATATAAAATATTTTGGACTATGGACCTGCTCTCTAGAATGTTATTCACTTTGTTAAAAGGCTCAAATTGGAGAGCTGTAACTAAGTACGATGGGCTACACAGGAAAGAGCTCAGTTGGTTAGTATATGAGGGATTAATGCCATACTACAGTTCGTTACTATTCCTTTATTTCTTTTAACATAAATGCTGTATTGTTATTTCAAATTATTGATAGTCCCCTATGTTGCCGATTATGATTGATCAATAATGTCCCCTATGGATTATTGATAATCCTCCTAGACGTCTGAAAAGAAGATGGCCTCGAGATCTTCTCCTCTAGAAATGTTATTGGAGTTCTATCAATGGGTAGATTCTCCAAATGTTTTTATCATGTCATAATATCACTTACAGCAAATTTACTTGATGTGTATCAAACGTAATTAAGTGTAGTTAAAATAGCTCACGGACATTTTCTTTGTCTATATGTGTTTCTAAATTCTTGAATGGATTCATTTGTTGTATAATTTATTTTAATTATACACATTTTAAAATAAGATAATAACGTTGTGTACATATGCTTGCGTTCGGGAGAGATCGGCCGTCTTCGGAGTTTTCCATTTCGAACCCCTGTCTCCATTTTCTTTTTTCTCTTTAAAATTTATAATTTCTCCAGAAAATTCTTATATATTATTAATTATTTCCATTATTTATTATTTCTAACAATGAGAACTGGTAATTTATGTAAATAAACAAAATTAAATGTATTTTTTTTAGGGAGCGCTGTAGCAGCGTGGTAAGGCGCGTTGTTACTATCTCCAAGGACCCAGGTTCAAATCCGGGCTGAGTAGAAAGTTCTTTTCTTTTTTTAAATAATATTTTTCCGTAACTTAAAAAAAGGTTATGTTGTATGCAGGAGATAGCGCAGGTACCCGGATTATTGGGATGTAAATACAGAATTACAACAAATTATATGTTCCTTTCTTATAAATATTGTAAATAATTTTAAATATAAATAAATTAGGAATAAAAAACAACACGGTGAATTTCACAAAACCTCTAATTAAAAGTCTCACCTTTTAAATTTCAATTTCGTGAGGGAATTTCCCAAAATCCAATGTAATTTAAGTGTTTCTTTAGCCAGAGAAGAAGTTATTTAGATGACTGGTAGCTAGTAGGTAAGTTATTCGCCATCT
>NW_027115543.1:19492-20479 GCF_000696795.3 Halyomorpha halys
CGAGATGTAGTCCTAAGTAACGGATCTGTTCGACAGGAATAAGTGATCTTCATATTTAAAATAAAACTTACTAAAGTGGAGAATGAGTTTTAACATCGAGACCCTTCTTCATATATTATGCAGGTAAATAAATTTTTTTTGATTTTAATGCATCTAATGAAGGTATTTTTAAAAGAAAAAAATTATCAGGAGTAGCACATAAAAAGAATTAGAAAATAACATTTAAAAAGTCGTATTTATGGTTCCAACGTTTCGGCCTCAACATAAGGTCTTCTTCAGGGCTAAGTACAGACAAGATAACAATCATTTTAAAATTAAAATAAAACAAATAAATATTTAGTGATTTTCTTTTTTCTCTTTTAGAAATATATCTTTATTCTAAAATTATTTATATCAACACCGACGTTTCGGAGTCCATCTTCCAGGTTATTTCTTATTATAACTATAATATCCAGTCTGTTAAAAACAACTTAAAAACCGAAAAGCACCTTTCATAAATTACGGTCGACCAACGATCTTCCAATGTACTATTTAACACAAATATAATATTAAGGATAAATATTACTAAATAATAAATGACTACTAATGTACTAATACTCAATACACTTGCTGACCCTGTTCTTCATCCTCTCCTTGTTCCTCCTCCGCCTATCCTTGAAGTAGCCCTTCACGTCGAGACCTGTCTCCAGTTCCAGTGCTTCCATGATGGATTCAGAACTGAATACAGAACAAACATTTTTCAAAACAAATGTAAAAATAATGACTATTTTATAATTCTTGTTTATTACTTTTACTAATCTATATATTTAATATATAGTAAGACAGTATTACGATTGTGAAAAATTTCGAATACCGCTTCTGTGTTTGTGTGGAACAGTTTAGATTATAAACAAAAAGTCGTACGAAATTAAAATTACATATTCATGGTATGTATGCGCCGGGGATGTTTAAAATAAAATATTCGTTAAAAGTGGAACTTTATATTAT
>NW_027115543.1:23254-23880 GCF_000696795.3 Halyomorpha halys
AAAACAAATAAATATTTAGTGATTTTCTTTTTTCTCTTTTAGAAATATATCTTTATTCTAAAATTATTTATGTCAACACCGACGTTTCGGAGTCCGTCTTCCAGGTTACTTTGTATTATAACTATAATATTCAGTCTATTAAATATAACTTAAAAACCGGAAAGCACCTTTCATAAATTACGGTCGATCAACGATCTTCCAATGTACTATTTAACACAAATATAATATTAAGGATAAATATTAATAAATAATAAATGACTGCTAATGTACTAATACTCAATACACTTGCTGACCCTGTTCTTCATCCTCTCCTTGTTCCTCCTCCGCCTATCCTTGAAGTAGCCCTTCACGTCGAGACCTGTCTCTAGTTCCAGTGCTTCCATGATGGATTCAGAACTGAATACAGAACAAACATTTTTCAAAACAAATGTAAAAATAATTATTATTTTATAATTCTTGTTTATTACGTTAATTAATCTATATATTTAATATAGCAAGAAAGTATTACGATTGTGAAAAATTTCGAATATGGCTTCTGTGTGTGGGGAGGGGGAGGTGGTACAGTCTAGATCATAAACGAAAAGTCGTACGAAATTAAAATTACATATTCATGGTATGTATGCGCC
>NW_027115543.1:23930-24453 GCF_000696795.3 Halyomorpha halys
AATAGCCTGAATGAAGTTTTAGAGTGTTTTAAATTATATTTTTGCAAAGTGGTATTGAGGTAAGGTAAATTATAAATAATAATGTTAAGTAGATGTCCCTGAAGATGGCCGAATTGGCCGAAACGTTGGACGAATAAAAGAAATAAAGTTTTGAGACTTTAATTGGATAGTATTTGAGTTATTTATTAAAGAATTACCAGTCTCAAGAAAATATTAAGATTATAAATAAATAATAATTCTTAATAAAAGATAAAAGTAAAGTTATTAACGAAAACAATGACATTTATGAATTCAACAAAATAAATAACTGACTTCTAATAAAAAAGAGAGTGAATTTAAAGAAAAGATGAAGAGAAAAAATAAAAGAAATTAAGATGAAATAAAATTTTAGAGAGACAAGAACAGAAATGATAAATATAGAATTTATAACAGGATGTCCTGCAGCAGCCTAAGCTTCAGTCTTCGGGTTGAGGTTGGGTTTCCCAGGTTGTAGGTCACTGCTCCTTTAACTGTCGGCAACTGG
>NW_027115543.1:26423-28327 GCF_000696795.3 Halyomorpha halys
TATTGCAATATTAACCCTTGAGGTCTTAAGATATGAGCCGTACGTAGCTCAGGTGGTTAGGCGTAGGTCTTCTAACCAATCTGAGTATGTGGGTGGCACCGGTTCGAATCCGGTATGGGGCGTTGATATTTTTCATTGAGTAGCGGTCCTACAAAATGAAAAACTTGATCCCCTACGATATTTGGAATATGTTAGTCGAGTGTAGATAACCCCCTCCCCCCTAGTATGTCAGAAATGTCCAGGAAAAGGGAGTCATAAAAAAAAAAAAAAGATCTTAAGTCATCTCCCACGTCATAATTCTATGTCACTGCAGTCGTAGGTCACGTGAAAGGTGACAAGACGAAACATCGAAAACTCGTCACAATTTTAAGTCCTTGGGCAAATTTGTTTTTAGGGTCCGTTGTGAATTTGTGTCCCGATGTGGAGCTGTTACAAATTTTAAATTATTGGGCAAATAAGAACAATGTTTTCTCACCTATCGTCATTACATTTGGTAATGTTAATATGTTGCGACAGCTTAGTGTCAAGGCGTATACTTGTGATAGTTAACGTGGCAGTTGCTTCGCTGACATTACTTGTACAATTAATGTTCATGCCAAACCAGTAGAACTGTCATGAATTTGAATACTGTCATGGCAGTAACTATTAATTATTTACACCATGGTAGAGGCTAATACTTTTGCCACAATAATGGTAGGTGTAATATAGTTCAGTGTCAAGGCGCATTATGTCATAGTTAATGTGTTCATTGCTTCACTGATATTACTTGTACTATCAACTATCACGTAACTGCTAGTGGGACAGTACAATCATGACTTTAACAATCATACATTTACAGTTATAACGATTCTCTAAATAGTTTGTAAAGTGGTGGATATTTCTCGGGTAATACGAGTATTTTCATGGTGCTGGGCAGGTGTTTTTTGGTGAGAAGAATCGGCAGAACTGCTTATTCCTTATCAGAGCAATTGACATCTCCAGTTATATGTTACTAAATTTTGTAAATAAATAATTATTTGAATTTCATATATGTATAAATAAATAATTCCTAACAACAATGTTATCCAGAATTATGAGAGATTGTTAACCGAGGATGACGTACGAGGAAAAGATAGTTGGGGGTGCGGTCGAAGTGAAACACAAATAATTTGGTATAACCTATTTAATTGTGCCAACGTTTCGGCTAGAGTTTCTAGCCTTCTTCAGGGCTAAGAACAGAACAAGATAACAACCACAGTAAGCATAGAAAATAAAAAAGAAAGTATAAATAGAATAATTTTACAAAATAGAATTAATAAAATGAAGTGATGAGAGAAGCGGGAAATAAAATGTATACATAGGTAATTGAAAAAGTGGATTAAATAACATAATTAAGGAAATGAAATAAAAATGAAGTCATATAATGCAAAGAAGTACGAACATATTAGTTATTAATAATTTAAAAATTGAAATATTGAAAAAAAAAGAAAATTGAGAGGAAGAAAATATATGTAACAATAATAATTGATAAAGAGGCAAAATATAAGTAAAGTATACCATAAGAAATGAATAGAAAAAAAAAATTTGAAAACACCAATAATAATATAGTGAACATAACTTAAAACGTGGGTTAGGAAAATGGATAAAAGAAGACAAAAGAAGGGGTGGTAAAAAAATGGAAAAAAAAGAAGAATAAAACGAACCTGTTAGCTTGAAAATCAAACGCCTAATGGATACTGCGCCAATAACGGCCAAACTCTGAATTAAAAAATGTTATTCATATTACATTGAAATTATTATTTCATATTTACCAGAACCAGCTACAACCTAGTAAGAATCACGTATAAAAAGCTAGCAATAATATTATTAGCATGAATTCCAATAATAATAAATATAATACTTTAGTTTGCATACTCTAAGTTTAG
>NW_027115544.1:0-786 GCF_000696795.3 Halyomorpha halys
TTATTTTAGTATGTATGAGATCATTTATCAATATTACCTATTGCCCACAACTGTGTGGCAGATTGTAATATCTATCAATAAATAAATCTATCAATTTATAAAAAAAAAAAAAAAAAAAGTAAGATCCCAACATTTTAGAGTGACAAAATAAAGTTTTAAAATTAAATTTTTGTTTGTCCTAAGTTCATTATTTATTTTTTGAGGTAATATATATTGGTATGTTTTGTACTACTGAGTAAAAAATAATAGTTTTAAATAATTATTATTCAGAAATGAAATAACTGTAAATTGAACAGTTAAGGAGTTTTTTATCAAACGTGATTTTATAAACTATTGTAAAGTATAAGCTTTTTTTTTAGTTTTTATAATTTTACACCAAAGAAGCTTTACGTTATGTTTAAAACTATAATTTTCTTCTGTCAATATGGTATGGGTAATTCAAATTTATAATAAAAATTTAACTTTTCTACAGTAATAAGTTCTAAGGAATAAAAACTCCTCAGTGTTAGAATTATACGGTTTTTCTGTGCATACTATTTCCTACCTACGATATTTGTTATTAGTCTTGCCAATTTTGTAGTTATAAGATTTATGATGGGTTGTACACAAAGATAGTAACATCTATAACTCTCCTTTTTGGTTTGACCTTTTTAACTACTTTTTATCACATACCTCTTATCATACTCATTCTTTTACTATGTTCATATGTTCTACTTCATTCATATGTTCTAAGGAATAATAACTCCTCAGTGTTAGAATTATACGGTTTTTATGTGCATAATATTT
>NW_027115544.1:836-1178 GCF_000696795.3 Halyomorpha halys
ACTATGTTCATATGTTCTACTTCATTCATATGTTCTAAGGAATAATAACTCCTCAGTGTTAGAATTATACGGTTTTTATGTGCATAATATTTCCTACCTACGATATTTGTTATTAGTCTTGCCAATGTTGTAGTTAAAAGATTTATGATGGGTTATACACAAAGATAGTAACATCTATAACTTTCCCCTTTGGTTTGACCTTTTTTACTACTTTTTATCACATACCTCTTCTCATACTCATTCTTTAACTATGTTCATATGTTCTACTTCATTCATATGTTCTAAGGAATAATAACTCCTCAGTGTTAGAATTATACGGTTTTTATGTGCATAATATTTCCT
>NW_027115544.1:4058-4493 GCF_000696795.3 Halyomorpha halys
GTCTGTTAACGTATGAAGGGCCTTGAGCCATAGTAGATATTATCACGTGCTGTTTACATTACTATTTAAATTTTTTTTCAGATATTTTTGTCAGTTATAGAAAAGAGATATTTGTTTAGTAATTTTAAAAAAAAAAATTCAGCTTCGTTTTTTCTAAGGCTTTTTCGTAGAGTTCGTCGGATCCAACTCCAGAATATGTGCCCGTTATTATAGGATCGAAAAAGAAAGACAATTTCTTAACCTCTGTGTTTCTCTTACTTTAGCTTCCGTTTTAGTTTTAATTATTTTTTGAATAATAGTGAAAATAACATAATTACAATACAGTCATTGTTTGAAAAATTGAATCGGTTATTTTTCTACATAAATAAGTAGACGTTGAGAAAAAAAAATGGAAAGTTTATTTTGATTGTATTCATTTCGTATAAATTAGTATTT
>NW_027115545.1:0-260 GCF_000696795.3 Halyomorpha halys
TATTAGACGGCAATGTGAGATCAGACCATCATTCATAGTCACAGCAGTAGATCAGTTTACCAAAAACAAACACATAGATACATTTTACGAGATTAAGACTAACACATAGATTCACAGGAAAATATAATAAAAGCCGGTATAAAAAAAAAAAAACATCTCTCATATCTCTGGAACCATGAGACGTAGAAATGTTTATTAACACTCAAATTAATGGCAGTTTAATGTGCTCTGAAATGGTTTATGATATTTGTTAGTGATGA
>NW_027115545.1:6465-7163 GCF_000696795.3 Halyomorpha halys
GGGGTAGTAGTTTTTATGATATTCACTTATGAATAAAAATTTGTCCGAACAACTATAAATCAATTTATATTAGCAAATTTCATGAAAACTACTACTCCTACGAAAATAAACGTCATAAACTACTTAATAGGTCAGTAAACCTGCTTTAATTTGACTGGTAAAAGACATCTGTACGTCATATAGTTCCTGAGATATAGATTTTTCAAAATAAAATCACTAACTACTAATCTTTCAGTACGTTTCGTACAATATTTTTATGAAATGTTGCTTTTTAAAAAGCTGTATCTCGAGAACTATTCAACGTAAATAATTCTATTATGGCTTACAGTTTAGCAAATTTACTCTAGTTTAAATCATGTTCAGTTAGCTTTTACGAAGGGGTAGTAGTTTTTATGATATTCACCTATGAATATAAATTTGGCAAATAAAAATTTGTCTGAACAACTATAAATCAATTTATATTAGCAAATTTCATGAAAACTACTACACCTACGAAAATAAACGTCATAAACTACTTTTTAGGTCATTAAACCAGCTTTAATTTGACTGGTAATAGACATCTGTACGTCATATAGTTCCTGAGATATATATTTTTCAAAATCAAATCACTAACTAGTGATCTTTCAGTACGTTCCGTACAATATTTTTATGAATTGTTGCTTTTTAAAAAGCTATATCTCGAAAACTATTTAACGTAA
>NW_027115546.1:0-27818 GCF_000696795.3 Halyomorpha halys
TGCTGGTGTACCTCAGGGTAGTATCCTTGGTCCTATCCTTTATACAGTTTTCACAGCTAACATTCAACGCATCCTAACACTATCCTCACCACGTATGCTGATGATGCATGTCTATTGTCAGTGAACAATGGTCCTTACATTATATCCCAAACCCTCCAATCCCACATCACCACCCTTGAAGAATGGTGCCAAAATTGGAGGATTAAAATGAATTCCAATAAATCCCACCAAATCACATTTACCCTTCGTCATAAACCAATGACCTCTCGCCCTACGGTAACCTTTAATAATACCCCACTTATTCCTGTCGAACAGATCCGTTACTTAAGACTACATCTCGACAAACGACTGACATGGAACCCTCATACAAGACTGAAAAGACAGGAACTGCTCGTCGATTTCGACTATTACAACATTTACTAAACAAACGGTCTAAATTGCCAATTCATTACAAAAGACTGGTCTAAATGACTATAATAAGGCCTATCTGGACATACGGAGTTGAGCTTTGGAGCTCCACTAATCGAATTCCTCCCGAATCCAATCCTTACAGTCCAAAATCTTTCGTAAAATCCTTAATGCTCCTTACTTTTTCACAAATCAAGTCATCCATCATGACCTCAATTTCCCATATGTTGCCAATTTGGCCAAAACCAGATACTATTCCTTCCATGGAAAACTTTCCAACCACCCAAATCCACTTGATTCTAGCCTGGCTTCTCCTTCACTACCTAATAATCCTCCTAGGCGTCTGAAAAGAAGATGGCCTCGGGATCTCCTCCTCTAGAAGTATTATTGGAGTTCTATCAATGGGTAGATTCTCCACATGTTTGTATCATATCACTATCTCACCTACAGCAAATTTACTTGTTGTATATATGTTATACAGTTGTAAATAACAATAAATAAATGATTAAAAAAAAAATTTTCATCCGGAGTTGAATATATTTAAAACTACTAACAACACAAAACAACAGAGTAAATTTACTAAAATATGAGCCCTAACAGAGCTATTTACGTTCAATTCTTACCTAGATATAGCTTTTTAAAAAGTAACATTTCATAAAAAAGGCAATGAAAAATCAGAAATTAGTGAACTTTGATATAAATGAATTTATTTATTATATTTATTTTCAGATGTTAATATTTTCGAATGTTAAAAGAAAGAAATATGTCATTTGCCCTTGATTCAGGTAGTGTTGAGAGCTTGGGGGAATGCATACAACAGATGGGGAATGCATCCTTTCGTAGGCGTGGGTCCCCGTACCCTATATTTGACACTGAAAGTTGAGAGCTGCTGCCTCATCGTACATGCTAGAAAGGGGGTTAAAAAAAAAAAAATGTGAGTTACTGAAGTTCTCACATTTTCTTGTTGATATTGATTTTTTGAATTACTATTAATTCTCAGTCAATTTTTTCTTGTAAAAATTCTATATTATACAAAATAATTTACTATTTTTACCTTATTTTTAAATAAACATCTTTCTCCATTATATCAGAAACACTTATTTATTTGTATCAAACTTTATATTTTAATGTTTTCCTTGAAAACAATTAAATTTTTATTAACTGTCCTATAAAACATTAATTGATCATTTTAATTCAATTTTGTATTCACCCATAATGTTCACATAGGAACGGATAGATCAGAGAAAGCACGAATTTCTTTAAAACACCTTTTGGATTTTCATTGTAGATATACCAAATTATTTACTACAATTTATATTTTCTTCTTCGACCGTGATTCAGAGATTCACCTCCTTGCACAACCTTTGGTCTAGTAACCGTATTTTCTAACAAAGTACTTCACCCTTAACCCTTCATGGTTTGTTGCAGCACAGATTTTAATTTTGTATATTTCTTTCACATTTGCGATTAAATGGACGGTTTTAGAGATAATTAAATTAATGTACGAAATCCCTATTAACTTTAACGTAAAGTTCCCTTAGTGTATTTTTTCCTCAGAAAGAGAGTAGGGTTAGGGCACCCCTCTGCTCGAGGTCTTAGTAAGTACCGGGCTACATCCCACAGGAATATGACCAGCTAGTCCTGGTCATTTTTAATGTGCAGTATAAGAGCTGTTATAAAGATGAGTTATATTTTTATAAGACACAAGCTCTTACGGCTAATGACCGATGCTATAAACCCGCTTGAGGCACATTTGATGTCACCTGTTCCAAAGCACCACCCCTCTCTTATATCCCCTCATATAACCTTTTAGTTTAGTTTAGTTAGTGCTCTAATGAAGTAGTTTCAAAGGCAATATCTCTTCTATGTTATGGTGTATCAGCTACCTCCTTCCTTATAACGCTTTAGGTTCAATAGAGAATATTGCTGGATTTATATAACTTTATATGTTACATAACTGCACTAGTACAACGCCACATGGAAAAAGGGCATAATATTGATTTTTAAGACGTTCGAATACGATATAAAGAAAAGAATAGTTTTAGAAGAAAACTTTAGGAAGACATTCTAATATTTTAAAATATAAATAATGCAATGAAGTAAACTCCAAGATAAATTGAAAAAAAAATAAGAGACTACACCTCCAGGTTGCAAACAAAAATAGTACGAAATGAGGCGAAGAGATAACAGATAGTATTAATCGCTAACTTGAAACTTGCTTTGAACACGTTGTTCCCGGGTCCTATTTAAGGGGATGCCTTAGCCAAATTTTGTATACTCCATTTCAGAAGGTGTTTTGTTGAACGCAGATATTGAAATTAAAGTGATAAATTCACTGAAAGATAATAATTGTATAGCATGGATAGGCCGAGAGATATAATGATGTTGGTTTAGTTAAATTTGAATTTAGATGACTATAGGATGATAATGTTGCTGAGATGAGACTGAAGATAATGGGGGTCACCACTTTGTATTTTGAAGGTAGAAGATGATATGCATGCTTCGCTTAATTATGCTGCTATTCTGGACCCCTGATATGTTAATATGGGAGGTGTCACCTGATATGTTCTGCTAATGATAGGGGTGCCGGCCTCCTGGCTGTGTGTCCCCAGTGCCACACTCTGCTGCCTACTTCGCCATCCATGCTGTCTCTTCAATGGCTTCAAGCTGAGTGAGGACCAGAGTTCCCTGCAGAATAAACTGGTGAAATCTGCTTGAGAAGGCCAGGATGCAGTGATGGGTTGTAGAACGGGTTGATGTCACTCACTGAATTTATTAGGGTAAAAATATATGTTCCGTTAAAAAACGTAATTATCTGTAATATAAAATAACTACTTGCGCTATCAAGCGGCTCGTATAGTAGCTTGCTGCCATGGGAATAGTTGGCAGAAACTGGAGAGCAAACAAATCTGAATTCATATGTTGCTATATCTATATCATTTTAATCCTGTAATGAGTGAATGGACCTTCAGGAGCTGTTCCCTGGCAATATGAAGAGAAAAGAGATGAGGAAATACATAAAGATACGAGACACAATGTTTCCCTATAAGTTACATTGAGCTGTACAACTCATATCAGTTGAATCAAATGTATATTTAGACAAGCCGAGCACAAATAAAGCCTATGCAGCAATTTATTCTTTATTGTTTTGTCTTTTTTTCCCTTTTGCGATTATATTTTTTTTTCCTTTAACTCACCCCCTTCTCCGCTGAGCGTGGGCTAGTATAAACGACAAATATACAACTAAGGACAAATCAAAATTTGCGATTATAAGGAGGAGGCGCGAATGGAATTGAAAGAGCCGGGTTGGAGCCGGATCGAACACCACCGGCCCAGAAACAAGGAACACAAAGAGCAGACCGAACCAGACGAAACCTAGAAGCAATGGGCAGAGAGAAGACCGTAAGTGCCATGGCAGTGGAAAGGTGGGACATCTGGTGGCGCAGTGCCCGCGCACCATATGTTTTGAATGCGGCAGCGAAGGGCATATCGCCAGACATTGCCCGTATATTTATAGAAGGCAGGACACTGGGCAAGGCGAGCCAATGGAAGTGAACGCCCAACGAGTGCGGAGAAGGAACTTCCGACAGAGACTAAACGCTGTGGGTGCGCGAATAAAAAATCATAAAGGACGTTGGGATATAATGATGGGGAGAAGCGGTACACGAGCCAGAAACTCTTAAGGGGTGAGAAAGACATAGTAGGCGCGGTAATGCGAGGTGACGGGTGGAAGGAAGACATCTAAGAGGAATTTGACAATATTTTTTAAAGAGGGAGATGCGCTGGGCGCTACGGGAAGGACCGTCCACGAATGTCCGCTAAAACAAGATAGAGCCACTTACGTGAAAGAGCGGCGATACCCCGGGGTACCATCAAATAAAAATGCTTCCCAAAGACCAGCACAAGACCGCATTTACATTCGAGCGCGGACACTACGAATTCACCAGGATGCCATTCGCCCTTAAAAACGGGACTAGACGATTTCTAAGGGGACTGGACGAAGCCAAGTACATATGGATGACTTGCTGGTGTTTAGCAAATCAGAAGTGAACCACGTCAGATGGAACACCATCTCAGGAGCGTGTTCCAGCGAATGCGAGAGTTTGGTATGAAGTTATCCTAAGAAAAGTCTGTACTGGGGCAAAACCAAATCAGTTTCTTAGGACATACTATTTCCGCAGACGGGGTGAGGCCGGACGTTCAGAAAGTATCAGCTCTACAACGGATAGCGGTACCCAAGGATGTGAAGGAAGTGCGGAGATTGGTAGGGGCCCTGAAATACAGGAGATTTGTCCCGGATATGGCTGAATATCTGGTAACCCTGAACAACCTACTAAAGAACGGTAATGCAATTGTGGTGACTCCAGGCATGGCGCATAATATCTGAAAATGCATCGAATAGTTGGAGCGGGAACCGTTCTTGGAGTTCCCTGATTTCGAAAAGCAGTTCACACTCACGACCGATGAAAGCGAGTATGCTCTGGGGGCAGTACTTTCGCAGGAGAGTATAGAAGGTGAGCGGCCAGTAGCATACGCGAATCGGCGTCTCACCGACGTGGAGTCACGTTACAGCGCCCTGGAACGTAAATTTCTGGTGATTGTATGGGCCGTGGAGCATTTCAGACTGTATATATTCGGAAGGCGCTTTCGGGTTCATACAGAACATAGGCCGCTACAAGGGGTCGGTAAACTGAAAGAGACATCTGCGCGCGTCACCAGGTGGAAAGAGATCCTCAGCCAGTATAACATGGAGATCACATATAAGACCACGAAGGACAACGTGGTAGCAGACTGGCTTTCAAGGGCAGTTATGGTGAATGAAATCGAGGATGAACAGGGTGGGTCATCTGGGAATGCGAGGCAGCTTTTACGAGAATGTGAGCTTTTAGGAGAAGACGCGGAATCAGGACCGACAGAGACAGCGGCTGGAGAAGGGATATCGGGAGATGACGAATCGTCTGAGGGTAGGCCAGAAATGGAAGACCTCGACGAAATTATGAATGACAAACGCCATCAAATTATTTGGAAGACCAGAACCTCAGGTCTGTTGAAAATTGGGACATTAATTGCGAGCACTTGAGGGTGTACCAGCTAGAAAAGAGCCTCGAGCCGGACGAGGCAATGCAAAGATTGGTCATTGCAAACAACCACTCCATAACAGGGTTTTCCCCGTTTGAGATCGTTTTCGGACTACGAGGCCGTAAGATGGACAACCGTGATACGTCAAGCGGGGACATTATTAATGTTAATAGCATGGCGCAATGAAGTCTGTGGGTCGAGGTAGGGGACAAGATCGAGAGGGAAAAACAGAAACGAGTGACACGGCTAAATATCAGAGTACGGAATCTAATGGTTCAAATTAATATTGGCATGGCAGTATATCGCAAATTAGGAACAAAATGGGGAAAAGAGCTGCAGCGATACGAAGGTCCATTCAGGGTGATCACGATTAGAGAACATAATGTGGTCACCATAGAGAGTTTGAAGGAGCCCAAAAAGCGTAGAACAGTCCATCTCGAAGAATTGAAACTACATACAGTAGAGACCTTGATGGACTGGAGTGCCTTTCAGGTTCTGCCAGTTTTTCTCTCTTCAGTACTGCCAGAAGAATGACAGTGATGTGCCAGTGTAATTGCGTTCCGTATTTCTTGTACAGGAGTGATGTTTTTTCTTCTTTTATTTCTCAGTAAAAATTTTTATTTTATTAAATTTTTACTTCTGTTGATGTTAAATTGTGGTTCTCAGAGGAATATGTTGAATAAGTTGGATTCTTCTATCATATTGTAAATGTAGATATTGAAGAAGCATGTAATTTTTTAAGTTCTATAAGAATTGAAGAAGCACGTTATTTTTCTTTTCGTTGTGTATTTTTTTGTTGTTATGTGTTCGTTTTCTTTCTTTTTTTTTCTTTATTTAGTTTGTAAAGTTTACGAGGGCTGTTCGTAAACTAGTGGGGAGGAGTTAAGTCTGATAGAGGGATATAACAGGCTTAATCCTATCTCTCTGATGCAAACACGAGCATAATGTAGTTAAAGAGGATCAACAGACACTTTTATGAATGAAGTTATATTCCAATTTTTCTACTTAAAATTGAAAACCTAAAAAAATAGAATATTTTTATAAAACTTCCCATATTCACATTTACAGCATTTTCATAATTAACCCTTATTGGACAGTTATACATTCTAATTAATATTTATGAATATTAATTCATGGAATTGAATTAATGAAATTTTCACTTTGAGCATAGGCCGAGTTTTCCTGCTTTTCAATTTTCCTCATCGAATTCTAAAAAGTACTTCTGACAGTTTTTACAAAAAGAAACAATTTAATTGTCCATCGGTTTATTTACAATTTAATATATTATATTTAATTATTTATAAAATACGATGAATTGTACAGATGTGTTTCACCACTGCTATATAACTCTTAGCAATGAAGAAGTTTTTTAATTAGATCCTAATAAAAGCTCAGAGACTCAAAGGGAATAAATTCCAGAAAGGCATTTCAAACAGTGTCATCACTTTTGTGTCGAACAAAAGTCTTTTTAGAATAGTTGAAGCGCTCTTATTTACTGAATAACTTATATTTTCGAAGC
The DNA here is from genome assembly GCF_000696795.3 of Halyomorpha halys. Taxonomy (NCBI): domain Eukaryota; kingdom Metazoa; phylum Arthropoda; class Insecta; order Hemiptera; family Pentatomidae; genus Halyomorpha; species Halyomorpha halys. The sequence continues at coordinate 7,007 of NW_027115546.1, forward strand.
ATTGGAGTTTTGAGTTTAGGATCAATCTCGAAATATATAATTAATTATATATAAATTAGTGATTAATAACTGCGGAATAATAGTCTTCTTCGTACAATACAATATGGTTATTGTACAAAATTATTTTTAAAAAAAAATATTTATTAACATTTACAACTGTATTTATACAAAAATAAATCTAGTAAATTTCATGTTAGATTATAATGGTATGATTCAGGCATGTAAAGAAACTACCCTTTGGTAGGACTCAGTTATAATTTTCTACATAAGAAAGTCTCGAGGCGATATTTCCAGACGCCTCGAAGGAAACATTGTCAGAAATGGAATAGGGAGGAAGGTGGCAACTTGAGGGTTTGGCTGATTAGAGAGTTTATAATGGAAGGAATGATATCTAGTTCGTGCTAGATCGGTTACATAGGGAACTTTCAGGTCTTTATAGATGAATTTAATTATGAAACAGTAAGTAGCATTAAGGATTGAAGGAATATTGGAGGCCCAAAGCTCGTCGCCGTATGTCCAGATAGGCCTTATTATAGTCATGTAGATCAGCCTTTTGTAAAGGATTGGAAGTTTAGACCGTTTGTCCAGTAAGTGCTGTAATAGAATCGACGTCCAGTTTCCTTTCTTTTCAGACTTGTTCGAGGATTCCAGGTTAGTCGTTTGCCTGTATGTAGTCCAAGGTAGCAGATCTGTTCTACAGGGGTAAGACAAACATTATTAAAGAATATTGTAGGGCAGTCAGTGTACAGAAAAAATACAGTACAAAAACCTAATTATGAAATCAAAGAAGATTTTGAATCACTAGGTTAGATCAACTATGTATAATAAATACAACTATAAATAAAAAGATAGATGAACTAATATGATGATATGACAAATGTCTTCATACGTGTTTATAGCAATTGAAGGCGCAGAAATTAGCACAGAATTAGTAATTATAATGGGTATTCATCTTATATTTGTATTAAATTTATTCTTCTTTGTCTTGTACATATTATTTTTTATTATTGATCAGTTTTATTATATTATATTATTGATATAGTTTCATATTTTATATATTTATTTATGGGCTAGGGATTGATTTTTTTTAGGCATGGGATGAATATAATTTTTGGGCTTTGGTCGGATTTGTTTTTGCATCTCTGGTGAGACCAACCAGGGGTTGGATAAATTATGGAGTCCCAGAGTGGATTCATTTTTAGAGCTAGAGGTGGATTATTTTAGGGTCTGGGGTGGATTATTTTATGGTCTGGGGTGGTTTATTTTAGGGTCTGGGGTGGATTATTTTTGGAGTCCGTGATATAGTGCTTTTTGGGGGCCCGAAGTAGTAAAGTTTTCCCGCTTATCTAGTCATTACATTTAGTTAGGTTGGTATGGTGCGACAGTTCACTGTCAAAGCGTATACTTTTTGCTTTTGACGTGACAACGTCTTATAAATCATTTTGCGGGATGCAATGTTAGAAAAAGTGTCCCGTAGTAGATTGTTTTGTTTACATTTAATACAAAACATTATTGGATAACTATAGTAACCATTTAAACATTTTACTTATATAAACTTTTATTTTTGACGTGACAACGTCTTATAAATCATGTAATATTAGCATAGAGTATACGTTGTCACGGAAACACGTCGCCTACACGAGGCCTACACGGGCACGGTTTTTTTGATCCCTCTCCCTTGCTATTTTTGGTACGGCAGCAGTGGTGTAGTGCGCTGGGATTTGCGCATGCCACTGCTTCCAAAAATCAACAAATTTTTATTTTTATTTTACAAAATTCTTATTACAATAATAATATTAAGGGGGTTCCTTTTAATTATAGAAACAATTTCAACTGTTTGTTACATTTTTCCTATTATATTATGAAACTTTAGATTACTTGTCCGTTGTTAAAATTTTCAAGGTCTAACACGGGGTTACATTGGGGACTATTTTACGAAAATTCTAAAAACAATCTTTGTCAAATAAAACCACTATATCTAAAGCAACAACTTTTTTAGAATAGAATTATGATTTTGGAGATATCCAATTATAGAAATAAATTGAAAAATAATATATTTTAAAATCGAAATAATTTCAACTTAATTCATAAAACGTTCCGTTGTTTTCATATCAGTTATTTTTACCTACTATCAAATAATAAAGGGAACAAAAACTAATTGATTCGTTCGTTAGTTTTATGAACTATTATTTTTTGTCAAGGAATAGTTCACATTTGGAAAAAATAGTAGAAACGACCACCACTAATTGCAAGATGACTCAACTGTTCATAAACATATGATGTTTCTAACTACGTAACACATTGTATTAGTATTACAATTAATATAAATATAAAATGATTTACTATTAATTTAAAAAAATAATAAAACAAATTTTTAAGTATGTTTTTAATGTTTAATTTAATATAATCCTCATAAGAATAAATTAATTCTTCAATTTAGTATGCAATAATTTTTCCATATTGTTAACCGCAACAATATCCCAAACAGGATGGATAAATGTACTCCATAATACTGAATAAGAATTTCGTGAGGAGAAATATATCACCAGGAAATAAAATTGAAGGATCCTATAATGGATAAAACTACCTGAGCGATAAAAAAGATGATAAAAACCATTCCATAGCACTATGTTGCTATTAAATATTGAAATAGTGGCATTAAAGTGAACTATAAGAGAGAGAGAGAGGAAGAGATAGGGTGAGAGAGAGAGGTCTAGGACAGTAGATGACAAGTAGACTGAGGCTTTAATATTTCACTGAGAACAAGATAGATGGCCCCACAGGTTGGGGCACTAGATTATCCAGGATATATTTCCCACTAGGATATAGTTCCCACTAGGTTAGCTTTAATCTTTCCAGTTTATCGTCTCTCTGCGCTCACTATCCATCACTAATATTGTCGCTATACAATGTCTCATAGTTGTCCCCTTTCGATTACTGATGTCACATGGTAGTTTCATTTGTAAAGGTAATGCAATTAATGGAAGAGGATTATCCATCGCAAATGATAGAACCAACATCTCACACAACGTTTTCTTCTATTACGAAAAATCGCCATGTTAAAGTCCCTTGTTGATTTCTAAGGAAATTTTTGGTACGAAAGTTTGCATAATATACGAATAAATAATTGCGTTTTGAATTATGCATACATAGTACTGACCTTACCTTCAACAATTCGCTAACACTTTCGATTACATTAATGGAGTGTATAAAAAAAAAAAAAAGACCGTTTTTCAACCAAATATTTGTATTATTATTTCTTTGGTATAAAATACAATTAATACTCAAAGTATTGTTATATACCGCCATGAGCTATTTAATAGCCAATTGCTCCATCCCATGTTTGGGATGGCTGTCAAAGAACTCTTGGACCGCAACTTAGTTAATCCAGACCGTAATTTCAACTTCTGCAAAATTAAAAAATATTTTTCCTTGACGGAAAAGGCAATGGGTCAAATCAAGATTAATCCGATGGTAAGATGTCTGGACTATATGGTGGATCAGGCAAGAGTTCGAACCCATCAAGTTCTTTAAACTTTTCTTTGGTTCGACGAGAAGTGATTGCTGATTTCTGAGGAGTAAGTTCGTGAAGGACCAGTCTACTGCTCTTTTTCACCTTCCCCATGGAGAGTAGGTGGCGACTAACAGTATCTTTCGACACACCACACTCCCTGGCAAGTTTGTGAGTATTGTGGATGGATTTGACTCAACAACTTCCTACAGAACCTCATGAATATCTATTAATGGTCACCCGGAGCCCTTTTTCCTTTCCAACCTCTTATCTCCATCGTTAAATTTTTCAAAGAACGCCGTGTAGTGCGCTTGTCAAGGAAACCTTCCCCTTCATATTTAATAAATTCAAGAGTTGTTTCAGTGGATGTGAATTTTTTTTTTTCCAAAAATGCCTTAAAATGACTAGAATCCGTAGGACACTGTCTTGTTTCTTCTTTGAAAGAAATAATTAAACTGACGCTTTTTTTTTTTTTTAAAGTCGAATGGGATTAAACAAGTTTAAAGCTCTCATGGGAATGCTCTAATGGGATTCTTAAGTATTTGTAAGTATTAAATAGGACTAAAAAATTTACTGTCCTTTGATATCTTGAATTTGAAACGGTCATTTTTTTTTTTTTTTACTTCATATTTCGAGGAGACACTCATTTTACATTATCTGACAATCTTCTCAACAAGAGCAAGAAGATACCGCCATCTATAGTCAAGGCCCTAATCAAAAGTCGGCTAGCCTGGAACTAAACAGAAAAAAAGCGTATCTTGAATGAGTGAGACAACTGAAGACAACCTGAAAAGTAGAACAAATTTTTTTTTTGTTGGTTGGCTGTTTTTTTTTTTTAAATAAAGGCGTAAAACCTGTTGGTTATGAACCCCTGTATGTTATACGTACATATATAAGTTACCGTCTGAGTCAGTTGTTAATTCGATGCCAGCTGACTGTAGAGATCAGCTGATGGAATTTATTTCAAGAGATGTACTGAACCCAATAAAGCCAGTATTTTACAGCAGTTCAAACGTGTTAGATCTCATTCCTTCTCTTTTTTATAATTCTGCTTTCGCCAATACTTAAGTTATACATATGCCTTTTTTTTCGGTTGAATCTTCAGACCTTGTAAATCAGAGTTCACCCGAACCAGATTTCTCCCCAAAGTTCCAGCTCTTTCGCATCTTCCTTAGTTCTGTCTATCCATCTGGTTTTTGGGCTCCCACGTGGTCTCTTGCCAACTACATTGGCATACATTGTTGTATACATATATATGGTTAATAATATAAAACAAAAAGTAAATAAAGAAAAGTAAAATAAAGCAAATAATTATGTGTTAAAGAGAAAGGAATAAATATATATTATATAATTACAAGAAATCCTTGTTTGGATAAAAAAAAGATACGATATTCAGATATTTTTCCAAATCTGTTGACATATTTGTAGGCACTCCTGCGTAAAAAACGCAATCTTCAAATATATGTGTTATTGTCAATCTTTTATCAGAGTTCTGGTATCTGAGTTGGAATTTCTTAGTAATTAAGTGGTGGTGTGCTCAATTCTTAGCCGCGTTATACTCAACTTGCTTTCTGCGGTTGCTGCAACTGGAGCTGCTTCATAGTTTAACTTTTTTCTTTATCGCTTTCAATTAATTTGGAATATGGACTCTCTTAATGGTCGCGCATGTTTCTGATGCTGTAAAAAATGATTTACCGCGCCCTGGAAAGGGAAGCGGTACTTTTGTCTTCAATCAGCCATTTCATTGAATTTGGTGCCTACATATTTTTTTAAATATTATATAGCAATGAATGAGTTACTTAAACACCAAAAAGAAGCAGATAGAGTGATAAGAGGAGGAAGGGCAAAGAGAAAAACAAGTAAGATCCTAACACTCATTTTACAATGATCATCAATCATATTAGTTTATATTCCAAATTAAAATTGTGCTTTTTGTCAACAAAAATTTCACCTAGTAAAAATTCTATCATCTTTGACAACCATTATATTTACTTCATTTTTCACTGTACAATCAAGACTTGAATGCATTATTTTTATTTATGATCCTTAATTTATCTCCTTAATTATAAATTCCATATAATGTTTTACCAGCAATAGCAAACTATTAATTATAATTATAGATAGGGATTATCAGGATTAAAACACTTCATGAATATGTAAATTTCTATTGGGCTTTTAAGGCTTCTTTATTTGCCTTGAGTTTTGATAATTAAATTTGGTATATCTTATAATTACGGGGGGGTGAAGTTTCTTTTGAAAGTAATTGGCGACTTTTTAACATCTTGGAGTTCTTCTTCAGCGAACTTGACTCTGGAATTCCCAACGGAACGGAATATTTTTAATGATGGATTCATAAAGAGAATCCAGTTCTAAAACGATTTTTTATCGGTGATATTTACATATGCTAGAAAGCCAAAAAGTATTTCTTTCTTATAGTACAAGAGCCCAAGAGGAGAAAAAGGAAGTTATCTCACCCCAATTTTTTATTACTTTAATGAAAGAAATGCATAATTAATAGTCAAAATTCATGAGTCTGCCAAGTATAGGTAGGGGGAATAAAAAATGGTGGATGTTTCAAAGCGATAAAAAAAACTAATTTTTCATTCGGAGCTCTATATCTAAAAAAGTAGGAACAAGACAAAAAAACCTTAGAGAACGTCATTTAAAGAAGAGTAAATTTTTAAAATATGGGCCCTAATAGAGTTTTTTACGATAAATATTTTTTGAGATATAGCTTTTTAAAAAGCAACATTTCATAAAAATGTTGTATGGGACGTATTGAAAGATCAGTAGTTAGTTAATTTATTTTGAAAAATTTATATCTCAAAAACCATTTGACGTACAGATGTCTATTAGCACCCAAATTAAAGCTAGTTCAATGAACTTTAAAGTAGTTAATGATGTTTATTTTCGTAGGAGTAATACTTTACATTTATAGTTGTTCGGACAAATTTTCATTTGCCAAATTTATATAGGTGAATATCATAAAAACTACTACCCCTACGAAGATAAGTGTCATAAACTACTTTATAGTAAGTTAAATTTCATTTATTTTGAGTGTTGGCAGACATATGTGCCTCTTCTGGATCTAGAGATATATTTTTTCAAAAATTCAACATTTTATACGAACAACTATAAATTAACATTTTGTGAGTTTATTTTGTCAAATATCATAAAAACTACTAGTTCTACAAAGATAAACATTATTAACCATTTTATAGTAAATTTAACTAGCTGTAATTTGAGCGCTGGCAGACATCTGTATGTCAAATGGTTTCTGAAATGAAGATTTTCATAAATCAAGCTTATTGTTCGAACAACTATAAATCAGTTTATTTTAGCAAATATCATGAAAACTACTATTCCTACGAAGGTAAAGGTCATAAACTTCAATATAGTCCATTATTCTAGCTTTAATTTGAGTGCTAATAGACATCTGTACGTCACATAGTTCCTGAGATATAGATTTCTCAAAATAAGTTAACTAACTACTAATCCTTTAGTAGATTTTTAAGAAATTTTGCTTTTTAAAAAGCTATATCTCTAGAACTATTATCAAACCCCCTAGTTTCTAATCTTGCATCCTCTTCCATTCCTGACAATCCTCCGAGGCGCATGAAAAGAAGACTCCAATTTAACTTAGATCAGATTTACTAAATGTATTATAATGTACAGTTGTAAATAGCAATAAATAAATATTAAAAAAAAATTATAGCTCATTATAGAGAGGATGAAATACTGAGCATTTCCCTCACTTACAGTATGCATATACGATTTTTGTATCTAAATACAAAACATATCGAGCGTTGCCCCCCACCTCTACCGTTTCATCTCGAGCACTCCCTTGCGTCACGAAATAAATTCACTCCTTTAAATATTTTTTCTCTTGATTTGTCGAACGTCAGTGAAGAAGTTTTTCTTCAAAAAGGGAACAAATACTGAGCATAAGATAAATAAATTTCAGTTATATATTAATTTCGAAAAAAATCCGCACTCAAAATGAATACATAATTAAGAATTATACAGTATAAACAATTTCTTACCTTCCAAATTGAAACAGAATTTGAAATATTTCATAATGTAGTGGCATTTAGGGTATTTTACCCGACTGGAGGTAATAGACTTTGCAATTTGATCTCCGTAGTAATCAAATGAACAACCACCCACGTGGATCCTAATCAAATGATCAGCTGTATGAGAGGAATCTGCAATTATCAACCCCCGTCAAAGGACTCCTCTTTCATTTAATTAGCTTCGTGTTGCAGTTCCCAACTGGAGAAGTAATTTAATTTATTATAGTGAATTCAGAGTAGGAAGATGAATGGATGGCGGTGTTTGTTTATTTTGAATGCTAATTAAATTAACTATTAAAATATGTTCTGAAAATCCATATTTCGTACGTCTCACATACCCCATTCCTATGCTATTCCATATTTTTAAAATTGAAACACGAATATTAAATCCGCATATTAACCTCTTACATTAAATTTGGATTTAACATTTGAAATTATACTTCCTCATTATCCGTTCTTATCTCTCCGACAGAATATTTCAAGTAAATCACAACAGCCCTTATTCATCCCTCTTCTGTCAGTCTGCTGACGTACCTCAGGGTAGTATCCTAGGTTCTATCCTATATACAGTTTTTACAGCTGACATCCCAACCCATCTTCACACTATTCTCACCACATATGCCGATGACACATGTCTATTCTCAGTGAACAATGATCCTTACATTGTATCCTTAACCCTCCAATCCCCCCACATCACCACCCGTGAAGAATGGTGCCAAAACTGGAGGATTAAAATAAATTCCAATAAATCCCATCAAATCACATTTTCCCTTCATCGTAAGCCCATGACCTCTTGCCCCACAGTATCCTTTAATAATACCCGACTTATTCCGTAACTTAGGACTACATCTGGACAAACGACTGACATGGAATCCTCATACAAGACTGAAAAGACAGAAGACTACTCTCGATTCCGATTATAACAACATGTACTAGACGAACGGTCTAAACTGGCAGTCTATTACAAAAGACTGATCTACATGACTATTATAAGGCCTATCATAACATACGGAGTTGAGCTTTGGGGCTCAACTAAATCTAATTCATCCCGAATCCAATCCTTACAGTCGAAAATCCTTAATGCTTCTTTGTCACGAATCAAGTAATCCATCCACCAGGACCTCAGTATCTCATTTGTTGCCGATTTGGCCAGAACTAGATACCAATCCTTCCATGATAAACTTTCTAACCACCCAAATCCACTTGTTCCTAACCTGGCTTTTCTTCTATGCTGTGTATATACAGCTGAATTACATGCAATTCCTCAGCACTCCACTTCTTCATGGCAGTAACGAATACTAACATAGTTATCATTAACGACTCCTTAAGTTCACTAAAAGCCATGAAGATCATTTACCCGAAACACATCATAAAAATTCACAATTATACCAACATGCTCGAAAACTTGGGAAAAACTGTTTTCTTTATATGGGTGCCCGGTCACGTGGGGATCGCTGGAAATGAACTGGTAGACATCGGATCTAGTTGGCAATCCAAGCCATGTGGGATGAAAGCCCGCCAAGCAAATTAAAATCTATTAAAAAAACCATTAAACCATGGACCACATAAAATCGTTCCAATCGCAGGGAGGTAGGTAGTTTAACTCATACTATACATATCTGATCAGTAAGCAGCCACCGCGAAAATGTCAATACTGCAACAGTGTACTTACGATCTGTCCCATATTTGAGGAATGTCATTTTTATTCCGCGTACTTGAATGGATTGGGAAATAGGACCGAGTGTATCGGATGCTCTGAATGATGACCAGAAGAACGTGGAAATGGTTTTTCTTAAAAAGGAATGGTCTTTTGAATAAGATTTAAACCAGAAAATCTGTTATACGTAATAAAAAATACCAAAAGAAGTAATTATTTAAATTTTTTTTCGAAATTATTTAAAGAGAAAAATAAAGTGAAATAAAATTATAAATATAAATGAAATAGAATTATAAAGCGCGAAACATGGGCGTTGATGACCTCAGGGTTTTACGCCTATAGTTAGACTTAGATAATAGTTAAGACTTACATCCTCTACAGTTAGAGGAAAAGCGAAGCAGGATTTTTTTTCATTCAGGAATCATTTATTTATTATTTTATCGACCTTAATGTAATTGTTTAAATACCTTAATGTTTCATAAGAAGCCGATCTGGGTATCAATTCTTACGTAATAAACTACCGAATCAACCAAACCCACAAATATCTATTTTTTTTCCTAGTCCCCCAAGATGTTTGAACAGAAAATTACTTCGAGACTTTCTAATGTAGAAATGTTATTGGAGTGCTACCAATGGTTTTTTTTTTTTTTTTTTTTTTCAAATCTTATACAATAATCATAGTTACTTATAATAGTTTTAGGTTAAATATAGTTGTAAGTTTCAAAAAAGAAAAGAAATCACCCTGCGATTTTAGAATTTTCCATTCGGATTTGGGAGGGATTGTAGGTCATGACAGATCGGGTTATCCAGCAGAAGGGGCGTATTTACAAACGGCTAACTAATGAGGCAGGACTGGAAGGCTCCTCGCTATTGTTAAACTAATGTGCTAATTGGTAGGCGGTTCGACTCTCGCTGGTAGCTTGCGACAACTAGCCATGACATCAAAACTGCCTCTGTCTGTCTCCTAATCCACTCACCTAACTGTATGAGTTATTAGGGAAAGTAACATATCCGTAGTTTTTACTGCGAATACATATATAAATATGTTTATATGATGTAATTATAGGCAACGAAATAGCTCAGTGGTAAGGCACTGTGCAACTAACTTCAAGGACCCAGGTCCGAATTCGGCTGTGATAATTATTTATTCTGTTGTAGGCTTGTGTGGACTCTCTGGATTCGGGAGCCCTCCGAGGTCCATCCATGTATTTAAGGGGTACTCTTAATTGGGGAGAAATCTGGCGCTCAAGCTTGATTCTGGCCAAATCACCTCCTTGCACAACCTGTTAGTCTAGTAACAGTTTTTCGTTAGTACTAACCCTTCATTTTTCGTAGGTGTCAGTGCTGTTCAGCTTGCTTCAGTCAATTGTCCCCAGCCGGCTGGACTGTCTTCACGACATTACTTGTGAGCGTCGTGTGTGGGATTCCATACTCAAAATAGTGACTCCACACCTCATAATAGAAATCACTTTCCCCCATAAACGAATGTTGATTAATCTAAATAATATTATACATATTTTTGTTCCTACTACCCTCTTCCATATTTATTTTCTTCAAAACTTCAATAAATCAGTGTTAATGTCAATCATACTTTTTTTGTTTCTTCACAAAACCCCTTCTGCAAAGGTTCAAGCATGAATTGGATTCTGACTTCACAATATTTTGGTTTTCATGGAAGATCTGGTCAAAACAATCGCAATGTATAACCTCATCCTAATAATCAACACTATTTTTATAATAATAATAATAAATTTAATCAACAATGTTCCATATACCAAGTTTATAAAATTTTAATCAAGGTTTCATAAGCATCCTCTCTTAAAGTGAACACTCAATGTTGCCAAGTCATTAGGAGCTCGCCGGAAGACAAAGTGGGTATTGGATCCATCAAGAGCTCTAATATCTCTAGAGTAATTGCGCAGACGGAATGAAACGCTATAAATCCGAGCTGTAAAAGGGAAGATAATAAACTGAAGATATAAAATTGATGGCGAGATTTGTCGGTGACTGTAATGCGCGCGGTGTACGCGCGATAACTGAACACCGATTCCAAATTTCATTTCTCTTTTATAGCGATTTTTATTATCCTTCAGATCGGATTTTATCTTTTAGTGTGTTTGTTTATTAATTTCATTCAGTCATAGCTCCTGTATACGATTTTCCTTTTCCCCCTGAATTATTTATGTGGGTTTATTTAGTTGTCGGTTGTTATGTATATAACTTCGTCACAAAACAGAGAATAACTAGTTTCAGTCCAGGATTTATACTCCTTTTTTTAAACTATTTTATAAAGTTTTCTTTATCATGTACTGAATCCTTTATCGTTTAAGCCCATGATAATACTCTAGATGAGGGCTTTCAAGTGATTTAAAATAAGAAATTAGGAATGGGCCAAGATTCTATCTGGTGCAATCTAATGGAAGACAACTTAAAAAAATTGTTGGCTTGGTTAATATAATAAGTATGTATTAAACATAAGAATGAAAAACCTGAAAATAGGATTGGAGCTCGAAATTTTCTTGCTTATTGAGTTGAAGTATAAAATTACTTTTTTTTATTAAATATTTTGTTTTTAAATATGTATTCTATCATTTAATTTCTATTTATTTTCCTTATCTCCATATCATAATTATAACTATAATTATTATACTTTCTTATAATTTTTACATTTTAATATATTTTCTTTATATGTAACCGTTTTTAACAAGCACTCTTTGTCTTCTCCACGCCCGCTTTTGTCATTCGTTTGCTGTCTTTAAACCCGACTTGTGAGTGGTTCTATTTTTTTATTTATTTATTTATTATTCTTATCTTAATTTCTTAGTTTTCCGTCTGTTAGTGTGTAAATTTTTTTTTTTTATTTCTGTTATATCCATTTTTCTATTTCTACGTCTCTTGTTCATTTTAAATCTAAAAGTCTGTGTTACTTCTATTTTATATATACTTATTATCTTACATATTATTTGAATTTCTTCTTTTCATTTTCATATAATTTTTTACTAAATTTACATAATTTTTAACCCCACCTTAGTTAACTTTATTGCCAGGTTACTATCTTACATTGTCGACATATTTTAGTTGTTTTGTATCTTTTTTTAGTTTTGATAACAAAACCATCATAGGCAATAATAAAAGAAAGATTTTCAATTCCCTTCAAAATTTTAGGGTTTACGTTTCAAGCAGCATAGAATCAATTAATTAAATGAAAAAAAATATATGTATCTCCGCTTGGCTTCTGCTTTTTCTGAAACTATCTAGCCAACTTTTTTTTAGATTTGTTATTAGGATTCCAAAAACTTTTGAATTGTTTACTATTATTGATAATTAATAATGAATTATAATTATAATTTGATAATGAATTATAATTAATATAAACAATAAATCATTTTGTAATGATCTGTACAGTTTACAGTTGCTACAATAATAATAATATATAATATAGCAATAGTAAAAAAAAATGTCCAGCGATTGGTGTGAGAAGAGGCAGACTAGAAGTGACGCGGGAGAAGAGTGCCATTTTTCCCCATGGTTCATAGAAAATCACTTTTTTCTTCTCCTGAATTAAACTTCATTATGTGCGCATAGACTTCAGAAAGCGGTTCCCTTACTAGGGGCGGCAGAATAGAATGAGAGGGAATGCTGAGAGAGAACATGGATACCTTACCTTCATACAATCCACCAACTAATAAATATTTTTAATCTTCAATGATCCCAAATCAAAATTATTATCCTAACCTAACCATGTTTTCTTTTGGCTATTTCATTATTAGTATGTAAATTTTAGAATATATTCCAGAAATGTTATCTTGTCCACTCTCCAGAACCATGTAAATTGTTCAATAGATTATTTTACTTAAAGTCAATTTTCTTTCAATTAAATTTCTTTCTTCATAACAACCCAACCAGCATATTTTAAAATGAAGTAACTCCTTGCCTTAAGCTTAAGGTGCACTTTATATATAAAATGCAACTGTTCAATGTAGTGTTATAAATACTTTATTTATATTAACAGAGAAGATACAGGCTGTTTGACATGCAATGTACAACTACTATCTACATATTATTATATATAACTAGTCTTCTAGAGTTTACTTATATAACTATGTTTAACTACATTCTAGAATAATAATGACTCTGATCTCTAACAAACTATTTCTTATATACACCAAAATGAAAAAAGTGCAAGGAGGAAGAACTAAGAGAGGTTGATATCGATACATTAGTGAGAGAGAGGGAGAGGAGGACACCGAAGAATTGGAATAGAGGGCCTCTTTTGTATATTATAGGGCCTGTGATGCAATACTATTGTATTAACATGCTAACATGTAATTGCAATATCGTTGTATTACTATGAAATTTATGGCCAATGAACAGCCTCGCCATGTGTAAACATAAGAAGGTAGAACTGGCCCAGGATTAGTTGTAAAAAATAAAACTTAGGTTATATGCTCATAGGGTCTATTCCCCTGTCACAATTTGGTTTTTATAACTGTTATTTGTGAAATAAACATTTAAACTGTTTATTTAATCATTATCGTTTATCACAAGTACCATGTGATAACCGTTGCAATTATCACATATGTCATTGATCGGTACTAAAAGGATTAATAATTATGATAATGAACGTATTACCATTATTGTAAGTCCCTTATTATTTCCTTTTAATTAATTTAATTTCAAAACACAGACAATTTAGAATAACACATCTCTCCAACAATAAAACATCCTTGAATTTATTTTCAATCTAGGTAAGACCAATAAAATCAAGAATATAGAAAATCCTTTAGTTAAATGTTAAATATGATTTTTTTTCATTGTTTAAATATATACATTTTTCATTGCTAATAAAAATGTTATATAGGTAATTATATCAAACAAACAAAATTCCATATACATTAGGGAAAGATTTTTTTTTTTTAATTTGGCATTTCATTACAAACTCCACAGACACACATAACATCCTTGAAGAATGGTTTTAAAACTGGATAATCAAAATAAATCCTAACAAATCCCACCAGATGACCTTTACTCTCCGTCATGAACCTCTACCCTCCTGTCCTACAGTATCATGGTGAAAGATGGTTGGGGGTGCGGTCAAAGTGAAACACAAATAAGTTGGTGTAACCTATTTAATTGTGCTAACGTTTCGGCTAGAGTTTCTAGCCTACTTCAGGGCTAAGAACAGAACAAGATAACAACCACAGGGATTATAGGAAATAAAAAAGAAAGTATAAACAGAATAACATAAAATGAATAGTTTTACAAAATAGAATTAATAAAATGAAGTGATGAGAGAAGCGGGAAATAAAATGTACACATAGGTAATTGAAAAAGTGGGTAAAATAACATAATTAAGGAAATGAAATAAAAATGAAGTTATATAATGCAAAGAAGTATGAACATATTAGTTATTAATAATTTAAAAATTGAAATATGAAAAGAAAAAGAAAATTGAGAGGAAGAAAATATAAGTAACGATAATAATTGATAAAGAGTCAAAATATAAGTAAAGTATACCATAAGAAATGAATAGAGAAAAAAAAATTTTTTTTGAAAACTTATAACGTGGGTAAGGAAAATGGATAAAAGTGGAGAAAAGAAGGGATGGTAAAATAAAGAAAGGGGAAAGAAATAAAAGAATAAAACGTACCTGTTAGCTTGAAAATCAAACGCCTAATGGATACTGCGCCAATAACGGCCAAACTCTGAATTAAAAAAGCCGTTACAAGAATGACTAAGTGTTTTTTTTTTAAGAGGAAATGTTACAAGAGAGTAAAAAATAAAAAGTAGAAAATATTTAGTGGAAGAAAGCGTGTGAGAGGGTGACGACAAATGGTTTTTGGAAGAGTTAAAAATATATACGAACGAACGAATTACCGAATAACGAAGTACCGGAAGATGACAGTGTCATGGGTAATTAACAACAGTTAAAAAGAGGAAACGTATATAAGAGGGGGACGACAAATGTGTAAGAAAATGTTTAAGAAGTGAAATAATAAGTTGAAAATTGGGCGGAAAAAATAAAATGAATTAAAATAAATAAATTTAAAAAAATAATAGTAAAATAAAATTTAAAAAATAAAAATATGAAAATTAATTTTTTAATAAATTAACTATTTCTGAATATGTTTATTATAAGTTGATCTTGTCGGTTTTGAAATTGACGGAAGAAGGTTCTAATTGGATATAGAGGCTTTTAGAGATGAGTCTTTTGTAATGGTTATGAACTGTAGCAAGTATAGACGTTATGTAGAATATACTATGTTAATCGGACCAATTTGGACAAACGAAATTGAGCACTGGGGCTCTACCAAACCCTCACATTCCTCCCGCATTCAATCCTTACAATTCAAAATCCTCCGTAATATCCTTGATGCTCCTTATTACATCACAAATAAACTCATCCACAAAGACCTTAACATCCCTTTCGTTGCAAATTTGGCCCGAAATAGGTTTGCTTATTTTCATTCCAAACTCCTTACCCATCCTAACCCGTTAGTTTTTAATCTCTCATCCTTAACAATCCCTGATAATCATCCGAGGCGTCTGAAAAGAAGATGGCCACAGGACCTTCTAATTTACATTAATGTTTGAAGTACCACCATTGGGTGGTTCCTTCCCAATATTCTCAAGTGTTCGAAACATTTTACACATTTACTTATTGTATTTTTTTGTACACTTTTAAATTATAATAAACAAATTTAAAAAATTGGCATTTAAGCCCTATGACTCTATTTCAATGAAGATAAGGCCTGACTAATATCAGACCCCATTTAATTCTACATTAGCATGGCTCTAAAGTCGTTAGAGACGTTTGCAAGAAAATTGGAAACATTTATTTTATTGAAGCGGCACCTCCATGGTCAGTCGATTATATCGACTCAGAGGACCTCAAAAGATATAAAAAAACTCAAATTCAAAATTTTGCACGATCACAATACTTTGCCCTATTATATATTTCATACATAGATAAGCAAAAGTAATTACAATATACAACAATGTATTATCAATAAAGGCTGATTCGAAGCATTAAAAAATATTTTTCAATATTTTTTATCACCTATAATTCTTCAAAATAATATATTAATTCCATTTAATTATTGAATATATTATTCCGAAACTGAATAACACGTTGGGGCTTTGTCAGACTGAAATCTGCATTATCCTCTTTGTCATAATAACGAACATTATGTTGGAACGTTTCATTTAAATTTATGAAATTAATTAATTCCATGAAAACCAAAGTAATTTAGTTTAATTTGTAGCAGGTGCTATTGATGTGTGGTTCGAGGAAAATAATAAATCAACGATATCTCAAATATTTGATATTATTATATAATATATTTTTTTTTAATAATTTATTTATCGTCATTTACAACTGTATACACATATATACAACAAGTAAATTTGCTGCAGGTGACATAGTGACGTGATACAAACATGTGGAGAATCTACCCACTGATAGAACTCCAATATATATAATAAATTAAAAATTAAATCTGTACAGCTACAACTCATAAATGGCCAGAGGTACAGTACTTTGTAAGCAAATACTGTTACCAGATCAACGGTTGTGCAAGGTGGTGATTAGGACAGAATTACTCTGGATCCTCAGAGTTTTACACAATTATGGTATCCATAATTCATGAGACTAGCTGGACCCCGGAGGACTTCCAAACCCCCAGGGATGGATTACAGCTACAGCAAAGCAAAAAATAATTACTTGCCACATCCGGATTCGAACTCTGATCCTTGGAGTTAGTAGCACAGCCTTACCACTGAGCTACCCGCTTCTATTAATATTAGTACATTATAATAATATAACTTCATTCTTAAGAAGACAATATGAAAGTCTGAGACATATAATACAGATACGTAATAGTTCAATATAATTTAGTGATATAACTTTTTTATTCCAGATGTATTGCCTGATTTTTTGTGCGGGTTAAATTTCCAAGACGTCTTAAAAAGAAACTAATGCTACATTTATAACTAGAGATCGGACTTTCGTGCGATTGGATCTTTTATTCATTAGTTTCAAATTCAACTAAAAAAAAACATTAATTTTATAAAAGGAAGATGGTAAGTGTAATTATATAACTCAAGTAGTAATAAAACTATTTATTATTAGCCAACGTTTCGCTCTACTTTTCAGGGCTTCATCAGGGTTAAAAAAAAGATACAAACTACTAAAATATTATAACGAAATAA
Source organism: Halyomorpha halys (assembly GCF_000696795.3). Lineage (NCBI taxonomy): Eukaryota > Metazoa > Arthropoda > Insecta > Hemiptera > Pentatomidae > Halyomorpha > Halyomorpha halys. The sequence continues at coordinate 24,459 of NW_027115546.1, forward strand.
GAGAATATATAACATGAAATAAAAGTAAACGTAAATAAAAGTAAGGCTAAATATAATTATATGAACATTTATATAAAAATGAACAAACCACTTTTCGGTATGGTGAGTGTCCTACTATGTTTATTACTTTATTTTTTTCTTGGCCTTTATTTTATACTTTTTGTAAAGTATTTTCTATATTTATTTTATCTACTTCTTTATTTGTTATTATTTCTATTTTCATTAATTGTTTAATATATTCTTGTAATTATTATATATTTTTAACAGTACATCTTAATTTTCTTCTCTTTAATTTACTTTGTTCAATTTTGTTTAAATTTTCACTTAGCACACTTTAGTTTCCTTTTATTTCATGTTATATATTCTTTTACTTTCTTACGTTATTTTAGTTGTTTGTATCTTTTTTAGTCCTAATGAAGCCCTTCAAAGTAGGACGAAACCTTGGCCCATAATAAATAGTTTTATTACTACTTGAGTTATTTTGACTATCTTCCTACACTAAACACGGTCAATCAACGATCTTCCAAAAATGTTAATTTCTTTTTGCACTAAATTGCACGTTTTATTTTTTTTTTAACTAAAGAGATAAACCAGATCTGTTATATTACACACATATTTATGATTATTATATTATATAAGTGTATGTATGTTAATGTTTATTCATTTTATCGTTTATTTCCTTATTTAATTTATATTCTATAATTGTCACATTTAAAGTAAGCCAATGCGTTTGTCGGGGTTAGGCGATTTCTCCAGCCTGATATCTCTTTACAGAAGGCCCACGACAAGGTGTATTCATTATTAGGTAAGAAAGGGAGGAGGTGCCAGGGGATGAGCCCTGGACACTGACTAGATAGAGGAGGTCTAGGTGAGAGAGTCTGAGGCAGAGTAACAGTTCGGGTTGCCGAGATGAAGCGGACGGACTAGAACTGTCATGATAGGAGCCAGCTTACTAGTTGCCGAGATGAAGCGGACGGACCAGTAAGCTGATAAGGCTAGGTACGGGTCTAGTTGCCGAGATGAAGCGGACGGACTAGAACTGTCATGATAGGAGCCAGCTTACTAGTTGCCGAGATGAAGCGGACGGACCAGTAAGCTGATAAGGCTAGGTACTAGTTGCCGAGATGAAGCGGACGGACTAGAGCCGGGGAGAGACGGGAAATTACACTGGGTGCCGAGATGAAGCGGACGGACCAGTGTAACCGTTAGGAATTAGGTTACAATCTTAGTTGCCGAGATGAAGCGGACGGACTAAGACTGCTGGAGAAAAGGAGAGAAAATAGGCCATAGTCTAAGGTGAGCATAATGAAAACAAACTCTTATGAGGATAGATTAGCAATAAACTTCTCTATCTCGAGTAGTGTGTAAGCCACCAGTGCTATGACTAGACCCGGAGAAAGCTTGATCTGATGGATCAATCCCGGTGACAATTGAAGGCCTCATGTGATCGATTATCACTGAGAAGTCACTCTTTTAACTCTACTTGAGATAGTTCCGTAGAATCTTATTGCTCAATCTCTTTTTATTTTATAATTAACATTCTTACATTTTACATATTAACATATATACATTTATACAAGAGATCGTATTTTTATAATGATAAACTTATATACCAATTATACAGCTTCTTAGACGCTTGTAATGCTGGCCCCTGGCGGGTTGCGGCGGCACTTCTTGCTCGCTGACTGCTACACGTTCATTAACATGCTAAGAGTCGAATACCACATCAAAAAAATAATAATAAGTTAACATAATTGAAGGATGTATTGTATAGAAGAATAGTATTAACCAGTCGGTTTTGGGTATTTAGAACTATGTTTGTCTAGAATAAGCTTGCTACAAAGAACGTTTACTGTTATTGTTTTTAACTTGGATTCCCAGTCCGCCTCTAGTCCTTTATTCTTCTGTCTGACTTTCTTATGACAAGCAGGAATATCAAGTATTTTTTTTTATATATTATATTACCTATGTATATTATTTTAAATTAACATTAAATTGTTCTAATTGATATGATTATACGGTCGAGGTGGGTTATTCTCTTGACTATTCTGCTTGTCCAGAAGGCCTCGGCAATGCGTGTTCAGTTATATAAGGTTAGTTATAAAGTTGGTTTTAAGAAGTTTAAAAATTGAATTCCATCCTTCATTATAGGAATATAAAATCATTTAATAAAATTTGTTTTCTCATAACTCATCAATTCTGGACAAATATTTGGTTTTTCATCATAGTACTTTTAATATGTAGTATGTATATTTTCGAACATGTAGGGAGTATTTGGCAAGTTTAATTTGATTCAAATAAGCTTAGGTAAGACTCCGATAAATTAATATTATAAATTAAACAACAAAGTTTATGATTGCAGGATTTGTTTGATTTTTACAAATTTCTTTTCTTTTTTTCGGTTTTTAATGCACAAAGACCCGGTCTCTAATTATAACCATCCATAACGATTATCTTTCTACATACTTGAAAGTACATTATATACTTAAGTATGTGTAATACAATGGTATAATATTATATATAATAGAGTATGGTGTAGATGTTACCTAAGGTCCATGAAAAAAAAAATCAAAACTGTGTATTTTAAGGATAAAAGAATTACTGAAGTTATACCGACTTGTTATTGCAAAGTTTTTCAATTATTCACGTCAGTTTCAGAAGAATACTAAATGGACATAAAAATCTCAAACTACGAGATACGTTTTTTTTTTTTTTTATAATTTTAAAAAATGTATTGCTTTTTCCTCATTTAAGTGCATTAAAAACCATTGCAATCAATAAATAAATAATAAAAAGAACAAATTGTAATATCTACAGAATATAACATTATAAAGCTATTAAGGTGATTTGCAATAATTAAAACAAAGGATGAGGATAGCGAAAAATTTTTTATTCTTTTAAGGGGTTAAGGCTTTCTGAAAAAGCAAAAATTTTATTTTTTTTATTTTATTTATTTGTTGATATTTACAACTGTATAAAAAAATACAACCAGTAAATTTGATTATAATGACATATGATATGATACAGGATGTAGAGAAACTACCCAGTAGTAGAACTCTAAAACAGTTTACAATATAAGTTCACGAGGCCATCTTCTTTTCAGGCGCCTGATAAAAGCAAAAATAAAATTATATTATTGTGTATTCATTTCTAACACAACACATTTCTACTCAAGGATTAAAATACTATAATTTGTGGATAGTATCCTCTGTTTTTACGTAAATTGATATTGAAAATTTTTATTTATTGTTCAAGTTTGAATTTTAATTTACATAACTATAATTCTCCCTACTGTTGTTTACGGATGGGAATCGTGTCCTCTTACACCATATAAAGAACAGCACCTTAAGGTTTTTGAAA
>NW_027115546.1:28148-33270 GCF_000696795.3 Halyomorpha halys
TACATATATAAAACTAAAAAGTTTTAGTGATCACCGTGTAATATTAAATTTTTAATAAATTTAAAGAAATAAGGACTAATTTTTTTTTCTGATTACAGTATATTGAAAAAAGTAACCTAATCTGAACTACAGATTACCTGTAAATTACATTTATACAATTTGAGCACCGATTAATACAACTAAACGAACAGTTGTGCAATTTGAAAAATGGGGGTTGGTCCGCTGTTAGGCAAGCTGGGAGTATTCCCCTAGTAGACACAAAATATATTAATATATTTATTATGATTTTAAGTTATATATATTTTTATAAAATAAGTATGTATTTACTCCAAATTAAAATAATTTTCCTTTGTTCTGTCGCTGCACAGGCAGGATCTCCAGACTGTAGAGTTCCGTTCAATTGAATATTATCCTAAGTGGCATCAAGAATGCACTCTATATAATTTGTTCAAATAACACCAGTCTGGCGCGACCACTGGTCAGTCCAATTCTATTAGCCGCAAATGATACTACTAATCCAAGACAAAGCATGCTATCCAGATACAAATACATCTATGACTATAATATTTACAAAAATATATTCTCCAAAGGTGCATGCGAAATAAAATGCTTATTCGGAGAGATTAAGCCCTGCATTTAAATTCGAAGGATGTGACCGAGTAGTTGGGATCCTAGTCACGTAGTGAGAGCCTAACAACCGAGCGAGATAATGCGATTGTCCTCGTCTCCACTTTTTGTTTAATACGACATAAAAAATGACTATAATATAAACTCATCTATCTAAAAATTTTAAACAAGATACGATAGTTTCCAATAGTCATTTAAGCTATTAAACGTTCTTCAAATAGATACTATGACCCTATAGTAAATACCATGTTTTACTGCAAACAAGTCAAGAAGTGAAGACATTTTTTTTCAGGAGTAACTTTTCTTCTTGACCTCCTTTATTATTATTTTTGGTATATATATAATATATATAATCAGTGAAATATTGACTTTGATTGCCTTTTGGCTTCAAGAGTAATTTTGATCCGATAAAAAAATTTATTTAAATAAATAATTCAATTTTTATGCATTTTTGTCTCAAAACATTTTATTCTTCTTATAAGACCGACGTTTCAGCCAATCCGGCCATCCTCAGGGACATCTTAATACAATATTGGAACTAAAAATATTTTAACACTCAACTTCATGCAGGCTATTCTGCCCAGGTCACAACAACAATTTCTAATTGTTATAAGAAAAATTAAAATCCATTTATCACAGTAATTTGTTTTAACAAACAATTTTTTTAAAAAATGGGAAGGAACACGTATATGTAAGTAAAATTGCATGATTAATTCTGTCTTCCTTATTTATCATTTATTAAGATCATTTAAAATCTATTATGATTATTATTTAAGAGATTATTTATAATTTTTAAATTTAAAATTCCAATTACTTGAACGAAGAAACTTGTAGCACTATAGGAACCTGAAACGTATAAACACAACTAATATGAATGATACAACCTAATACCATAAAGCGTGGATACTTTTTCATTACCAATAATAAATTTCAGGTTGCAGTATTGTCACAAAAGACCATAAAAAATAATTTGATTCACACATTTCAATCACTGCTTCATTGAGTTCTATGAGGAATCCTGGGCAGTTTTTTTTTTTTTTTTAAATTTTAAGTTTTACAAAAAATCGTTCTGGTTATGAAATAACATTATTGATATTACATTTATTCCTTACCTTATTCCAGCCATCACATTTCAGGTGAAGATTTTTTTATTTATTTAAGTAGTTTATGAATCTCTTATTCCATCGTAATATATAGAGAAAGTTTTAGGTGACTTGAATGAAGTCTAAATTTATTATTTGAGGACACAATTCACTGCGGTGATTTACCAGAGGGAGAAAAAGAAAGTCAGAAAAATTTCTTTTGATTTTTTTTTTTAAATATTACAGTCAAAAACAAAAAGTTTTATGAATTTCCACTGTTTGAAATATTTCCTATTTTATGAAAATCATGACTCCTGGATGATGTGAATATCTGGATACCCCTCGGGGGTTTGTATTCCCTGGTAAAAAATTGTGTGGGTTTAATTTTGAATACATTCCTAAATATTATTAAAAGATTGCCAGATAATGATTAGTGTGGAGGATCAGGACTGTTATTTGTATATGCAAGTGTAATTCAGCAAAAAAAAAAAATAGGTAACTAATAAGACTATAAGGTGAAAGTATTTGTCTTTTGAGAATAAAACTAAAATCATTAGACATAAAATAAGAACTACTCTCTTACATTACCTAAACTGATAATCCGTCCGAAATTTAGTTCATCTTAGGTTAGAGTCGAACAGAGAATGAAGTATCTATCCTCGAAATAATTTTTTTTATTTATCACTTGTTATATTTATTACTTCTACGTTAATGAATTTACTTCTACGTTAATGAATTATGAATATTTGTCAAGTTGTGTTTTTAAATACTAATTTCCTAATTAAGTATTTAAATTCTAATAGGTAATATGCTATGAGCGAAACTATATTAGATTTTTATGTTTATCTATTTTTACTATATTTAAAATTATAATAATATATATTTGGAGCGGGTTGGCTCAGTGGTGAGGCTAACTACAAAGAGCCAGGTTCTAATTATTTATTTTGTTACTGTAGCCTGAGTCAGATTTGTACTGTAGATTTTGTGGGTCAGCCCTGTGGATTCAATTAAGTAGGAAAAACCCTTAAATGATAAAACATCTGACGCTCGAGCGTGATTTTTATGAAATCACTCCTTGCACAACCGTTAGTCTAGTAACAGTGCTACCATACAAAGTGCTGTACCCTTCTTGGGTTGAAAGGGTACAATTTTTTTTTTTTTTATATTCTTCTTAGATTTTATTTTAAATTACGTAAAAGGAGAAATAATTATTGGGCTAAGAGAGAAAATATATTTAGAGAGATATAACTGAATAATGAAAACAAAAATGAATAATAATAAAATAAAAATCATATATTAACATTAATTAAAATTATACTATTCCTGTATATATTATAATATAAGTTTTAACAAAAATTGTTTTTATTGACTTTAGCATGTTGTGTATTTAGAAATCCAATGCTAGTTATGTTAACATTTTTCAATGAACTATTTCTTTCTTTTCTTCAAAATTATTATAACAAATACTTATACCTAATTTAGTTTAATATTATTCTGTTTATGTTTATATTTCCTTTTTTTTTTTTGTTGTTTTTTTTTAACTAAAGTTTCTATGGCCTAAAAGATATATGTGTAGAAATATGTTCAAGGAAGGGGAAAAATCCATTGAACACATTTCTAGGTTAGTTTGCGTTGGATAATATCGATAGTCTGTGAAACCGCTTACCACCGTGATATTAATTATTGACTATACGATGGGAATTGGGAGAGCTAGTATCGATTTCACTTTAATCCCTTGTCTAATTTAATATTGATTTACTAGGAACTTATTTGAACTCCTTCCACAAGCAGCTGCAGACTCACTAGGGTCAAAGCATATTTGAGATAGTTTAATATTGCAGTACAAAGTTAGAATTTCGGATTAATTTTCCATGTAGCTATAAATTAATTTCAATTACTCAAAACATAATATAATGATTGCTTATCTTTGCAGTAATATGGAGCTAATGATTTTTTGTTTTGTTTTTTCAAACACCCTAACCTCAAACACTTACAGTCTGAATCGAAAAACTGCTTTTGAGTTAGATATAACGTTTATTAAGGAAGGCTTTAGGCTAGGATTCTCGGGCCCACCTGACGTCACGTATTGGAAGCCTTTTTATGATTTTATTGGTGGGTTTTCAATAAAACATTGTATATAGTTTTTAAATATCCTATAAATATATGAACGATTTAAAAAACAATATGTATATAATTCATTTGTAACATGTCATTTTCTGTCAATCATTATTGTATTTTGCTGATTGCCTAATTTTCAATAAAATATTGTGTAATTTTTTGTTGTTAATGTATTAACAAAATATGCCACATATGGCATGTATCAACAATACATTTTTACATAACATAATATAATAGAAAAGATCAACCATGGTAAAATCATGGTCGACAGTCTATCTGTAGGAAAGAAGTTCTCAAGTGGGTTAGAGCATGCCATGGGATTTTTACCCACTAAAGCCACCACCCTACACCTGTTCATTCCTCTCCACGGGATTGCCGATAGGAATTACTTCATGATATAGCTGGTTCGAGATTTTAATTATCTATGGAGGACTTGGAAAATGAACGTGTATTGAAAATCATAAAACAATAAAAAAACAAAACAAAAGTAAGATGTTAGTAAGTAGTAACCTTTCCAATTACTTAAAGAATTTAATAATATTAAAATTTAAACAAATGAAGGAAATAAACATTTAATACCGTTATTATATAAAAATATAAGTACATATAAAACTGAAAGGATTCTTTCTATAATGAAAAGAAATAAATAATAAGCAAAGGAGACCAAAAAAAAAAAAAAGATGTTGAAAATATCAAAATATCTTAATCTGTAATCTTGTAGAATACAAGGACAACGGAACTAAAAAAATAAATAAAAATAATAAAATTATCAGATTTCCAATTTTATAATAACTAAAAACAAAATCTCGAGTTTCAAATAAGGAAAGTCACTCACTGTAGGTGGGGTTATCCTGGAAAATTTTCGATATGAGGATATCGAAGGAAAAACAATACATAAGTCTAAAATATTTCTTCCGAGATCATCTAAAAGGTGAAGGGCCGTTGAAAATTTGGTAGGTGGGACTAGGAGACTGACAAATGGCGGTGAGTCGATGGGTGAAGGTACCTCAAATCTATATAGGTTTAGTAAATCATAAAACTCGCAGTAGACTAGGCCTTATCAGCCTGTATCCAGTCTTTAATCCTATCTACTGTAGTAGTCCGTATAAACACACACGCATATGTACACTAGGGATGTATAAAAGTACTTCATGTATAAAGAGTTTACAAATAAATTTATTAAAAAAATATTTAAATAAACTTACTCATAAATTAGAAAATAAAATAATTTAATTCAAATAAAAACTAATTTTGGGCAAACCCGAACCCGATATTATTCCTTCCATTATAAACTC
>NW_027115546.1:33760-51148 GCF_000696795.3 Halyomorpha halys
ACACAATTAGTAACCTAAAAAAACATTAAATTTATATTTTAAAACTAAAAATCAACTTACAGTATCTAAAAAACAGTCAATTGAAAAGGAGAATAATTAATTTAATATAAAAAGTATAAATCAGCTTACAGAATCTAAAAAACAGACAATTAAAAAGGAAAATAATTAAATTAATATAAAACCTGAATTTGGGCTTCAACACAATAAGAAACCTAAAAAACACATGAGAAATACTTTATTTTGCCATGGTGCCCAAATACATTAGGTTGCTGTGATACACAGTATACCTTGAAATAAAAATAAATTTTAATTTCAAAAACTAATATAAATACGCTTAAAGTATCTATAAAAACATTCAATTGGAAATGAAAATAATTAAATTCAGATAAAAACTAATTTTGGGCGTTAACACAATTAGTAACCTAAAAAACAAAAATTAAATCACGATAAATTACAAGACATCTCATCAACTTTTATAAATAACACTTTACCTCCACTTAACATTACAGTTTCTACAGTCACTCTCAACTACCTTGATTATTATTTTATTCATATTACTTAAACCGTGAAAACTATCAAAACCGGTGACTAACAGGTATTAATGAAGTTATTGAGGTAAAAAATTACTGGGAAATAGAGTTGTTAAATAAGAACAGTTCTTTTTGTTTAAGCGTTACTTTCTTGAACAAAAAGGCACAAACAGGTGTACATAGGAAAGAGAGAATTATACAACAGTATCTTCACTTCATAAAGATCTTGCTGTAAGATGATCTTATACATGACAAGCTGTCTTAGTATTCATGGAATCACTGATTTCAATTTAAAATCAGCAAAACCTGACATAAGTGTGAAGTAGAATTCATAGACAAGATAAAATCAGAAAGGGATGAGATCGCTTCCAGATACACTTCCGGATAGCATCCTGGTTGATCCTATGGCTTTATCGTATGATTCTATCAGAAGATCCAATTCACCAGTTTCTCTGATACTCCGTAGTATAAAAGAATCTAGGCTGGCGATCGAGATAGTTGGGCCTATTTCATTTTCGAAACACTTTTTACCTCCAACAAAGTTCAGCTTTACTTTAAAAAAGTAAAAGGAAAATATGTAATAATATTTTTAAGACCGATCATTTCATAATTTTGTTTTTATTGTAAATCTTTTGGAAGGCTAATTGTCTACCAATGAAATAGATTGTAAGAAGATTTTTCGGGTTGAGGTCAATAAAGGTACAAAATATTTTTTTTTTAATACTAGATTGATTAATAATGATTAATTAATCAAGACCACATTGCAATAACATAAAGTGCAGACTGCACACGCACAAAAAAGTACAAAACATATATAGTTTTACTATTTTTATATCTCGCTTGGTCACCACTCAAACTATCTTCCGAAAATTTATTGTAAATAATATATTATAGGCAGATAGTCCAGAGGGTGACAAAATATTTTAAGTTATGTCAATTCACACTATTTGTATCTTTTTTTTCATATAGCCCTGACGAAGGTCTGCTAAGTGGGACGAAACCTTGGTTAATAATAAACAGTTTTCTTTTACTATTTTGATACCTCTATTGACCACCACCCAGACTATCTTCCTACAATCTACTTCATACTGTCAACTATATTCTCCCAAAATGTAAATAATTTAGTAATAATAACGTAGATATTAATCAAAAGCATTCTTTTAAATCAGAACAGTCAGACAATCAATGTTGAGAACAACTCATAATGAATATTTTTCGTTTGAATTCAATTTCGCTTTTTATTGCATTTTGGGGTAAATTATAGCCAGTAGGCTTGTAACTGTTGTCTCGGAAGGACGTTTGTTTTATTTCGTTGCTTTTTGTAAAGTTAACATAATTTCAATAATCAATATTAAATGTTAAATTCATTTTTAATTAACTTTTCAATCAAAAGATCTGTTACTGTGCGCCACAACTCCATTTATATCAATCGTATTTTCGTTTTTTAGGTTACTAATTGTGTTAACGCCCAAAATTAGTTTTTATCTGAATTTAATTATTTTCATTTCCAATTGAATGTTTTTATAGATACTTTAAGCGTATTTATATTAGTTTTTGAAATTAAAATTTATTTTTATTTCAAGGTATACTGTGTATCACAGCAACCCAATGTATTTGGGCACCATGGAAAAATAAAGTATTTCTCATGTGTTTTTTAGGTTTCTTATTGTGTTGAAGCCCAAATTCAGGTTTTATATTAATTTAATTATTTTCCTTTTCAATTGTCTGTTTTTTAGATTCTGTAAGCTGATTTATACTTTTTATATTAAATTAATTATTCTCCTTTTCAATTGACTGTTTTTTAGATACTGTAAGTTGATTTTTAGTTTTAAAATATAAATTTAATGTTTTTTTAGGTTACTAATTGTGTCCTAGTCCAAAATTAGGTTTATTTGAATTTAATTATTTTCCTTCACAATTGACTTTTTTCATCGTATAACTTTATTTATATATTTTTGGACAAAATTTATTTAAAACTCTTTTTTGTGTGTTTTTTTTAAGGTACTAATTTTATTGAAGCCCAAAATTAGTTTTTATATAAATTTAATTATTTTATTTTCCAATTGACTTTTCTTTAGATGCTGTAAGCTTAGTTATAGTTTTTTGTAATATAAATTTATTTTCAAGCTCATTTTTATGTAGATGTTTTGTTCTTGGTTACTAATTGTTTTGATGCCCAATTTTTTTTTTTATTTATTTATTGATATTTACAACTGTATAAAAAATACAAGTAAATTTGATCATAATGACATAATGATATGATACAGGATGTAGAGAAACTAGCCAATAGTAAAACTCTAAAAACAGGTTACAATATAAGGTCACGAGGCCATCTTCTTTTCAGGCGCCTCGGAGGATTGCCAGGAATGGAAGAGGAAGCAAGGTTAGAAACTAGTGGGTTTGGGTGGTTAGGGAGTTTATAATGGAAGGAATAATATCGGGTTCGGGTTTGCCCAAAATTAGTTTTTATTTGAATTAAATTATTTTATTTTCTAATTTATGAGTAAGTTTATTTAAATATTTTTTTAATAAATTTATTTGTAAACTCTTTATACATGAAGTACTTTTATACATCCCTAGTGTACATATGCGTGTGTGTTTATACGGACTACTACAGTAGATAGGATTAAAGACTGGATACAGGCTGATAAGGCCTAGTCTACTGCGAGTTTTATGATTTACTAAACCTATATAGATTTGAGGTACCTTCAACCATCGACTCACCGCCATTTGTCAGTCTCCTAGTCCCACCTACCAAATTTTCAACGGCCCTTTACCTTTTAGATGATCTCGGAAGAAATATAAGAGACTTATGTATTATTTTTCCTTCGATATCCTCATATCAAAATTTTTCCAGGATAACCCCACCTACAGTGAGTGACTTTCCTTATTTGAAACTCGAGATTTTGTTTTTAGTTATTATAAAATTGGAAATCTGATAATTTTATTTATTTTCTTAGTTCCTTTGTCCTTGTATTCTATAAGATTACAGATTAAGATATTTTGATATTTTCAGCATCTTTTTTTTTTTTGTTGGTCTCCTTTGCTTATTATTTATTTATTTTCATTATAGAAAGAATCCTTTCAGTTTTATATGTACTTATATTTTTATATAATAACGGTATTAAATGTTTATTTCCTTCATTTGTTTAAATTTTAATATTATTAAATTCTTTAAGTAATTGGAAAGGTACTTACTAACATCTTACTTTTGTTTTGTTTTTTTATTGTTTTATGATTTTCAATACACGTTCATTTTCCAAGTCCTCCATAGATAATTAAAATCTCGAACCAGCTATATTTTTTTTTTTATTGCTCTTATCTTTAACCTCTTCCCCGGGGTTCGTATATTTTCAATTACGAATAGCTCCTCGTTCTATGAAATTTTTACAAACTGCCACTTGGATTTGTTAATAAGTCTGCTTATCTGATGAAAGTCTGCCAGCTTGCTATACTATCTGATCTCTTTTCTTCGCTTTGATTGAATCCTTCATGCATTAAGTAAATATTGGAAGCTGTCCACCCGTTCCAGTACCAGACATTGATAAAGATTGTACAGCTTCTTATATATTTTACGTAAACCATTCCACAGCGTCCTTCAGATTTTTTTCAATTTTGATTGATATGAATGCTTCCATTGTGTCTCATGTGTGGGACAGGTTTGTTTAGCTACGCAAGGCTCCTACAGTTTTTACCAATAGTCCTCAGGGAAATTAAGGCTCGTTCTGATATTGTTATGCGCAATTCGATGTTTGGGTTGTGAAATAAGTTTGTAGCGTTTTTAAATATTTCAATTTAATCCTCTCTGTGTTTATAAAATCATGTTTACTTGGTCATTAATGCTTACATATTCTAAAAGTGGATTAGTTAAGGCGCTGATGGTATTTAGCTTGCTCGAAATAGAAGAGGAAAAAATTCATTTTCGTCATTTAATGATTTTTTATTTCCAAAAATAAAAATCCGCTGCAAAGACAGTTAACAAAATTTTCAGTTGTATGGCGATGATACTTCAGGAGAAAGGACCGTCCATAAGTGGTTTGCTCGGTTCAGAACCGAAACTTTTGATTTGGAAGACGAAAAGAACTCGAATCGTCCTTCAACTGCTGATGATGACCGAATTCAAGCATTGGTAACCAGAGACAACCTACACTCAACGATACGGGATATCGCAGAACTGTGCCCAGTTGGAACAATTAAAGGCATCGGTTGAGCAAAAGCGTCCAGGGCTAATCGCAAAGAAATAGTTTTCTATCACGATAACCACCGTCCTCACGTGTCTTAACAAACCCGGCAGAAATTATTGGAGTTTGGCTGGGTGTGTTCTCCCACCCACCCTATTCACCAGAACAAATTTTCACTTATTTCGGTCCCTTTAAAACTCTCTTAACGGGAAACACTTTAATTCGCTCTAGGACTGCAAAACGCACATAGAGGAATTGCGCAGTTCTGGGAGGACGGAATGAAAAAAATACCTGAAAGATGGCAACATGTAATAGATCAAAATGGGTCACATATAATTGATTAAAAATATTTATAAGAATATGAAGTTTTTATTGTAAAAAACGCTACGAACTTATTTTACAACCTAATACTTTGCTAATCAAAAAGTTATCGTAAAGGTTCGAGTTAACACCGCAGAACGAGATTTCTACCGGGATCAATCCTCGGTCCGGATATATGGAAATTGATATTTTACGTTTTGCCAGGCGTAATAGAAAAAGCTCACTGGTTGTCTAGTATGTATTATAATATTGGGAATCGACGAGCAGTTTACAGTCTTTTCAGTCTAAAATAAATCTATATTGCTTGGTATTCCAAAATCTCTAAATATATTGTAATTAATTTTATTTGAAAGTTTTCTTTTGGTTTCAAATCTTATTATTATATTTTTTATTTTTTTTTTATAAACTGATTATAGAGCAAAAATTACCCCCGCAGTTAAAGAGATCAACACTAGTATAAATAAGTAAAATAAAATTCTTCCAAAATACATTTTCTACAAAGTTAGATTTTTTGTCACGTTTAAGTTTTATTAGGAGCCCTAGATATGAAAAAAAATGTATTTACAATTTTTAGACAATTGGGATTTAAAGTAAAAAAGGGTATTTAATGGTCGGGTCGAAATAGAGAATGGCATGGAATTCTAAAGAGGTGAACATTGAACAAGACGCATAGTGATCAATGAAAAACTCAGCATAGAAATCGGACATGCGTGGTATTTTGGTAGTAGCCAGATACTGTAACTGCAGAAGATCCGAGACCAAAGGGAAACGAAATGGCTCGCAAAGATTCGAATGATAGTGCGACTTTTTCACTTTATATAATCTAATTCTTAATTAATATTGTCTAGGGTCTCGAGGGTTTATATTTTGTACAATATTTGATTCAATTTTCAACCCCATTGGTCGATGGATATAGATGAGCTAACCTCATTGGCCCGGCATTACCTTGAGAGTTGCGCAAATTGCGAGCGAACACACCCAGGAGGAGCTGACAAAGAGTCAATCAGTAGTATTGGTCCGTGAGTGAGTTTGGTAACTGATGTTACACCCATTGGCTTGCACAACGCTCTCTGACCCGGCGGTCGCGGTGGGCGTGCATACTGATCAGCCATTACGGCCTAGTTCTGCTCAGCTTCGTCTATATTCCCTTTGCCTATATTTTGTAATATCCAGCGAGTTCTATCAATTTTAATAATCTGCATGATACATTTTTAGCTCATATCAAGGGTACAAAAATGGCTATCTAAAAATTTAATAATTTAAGTCTTGAATGCAAACAACATACTTTCACTTGAAACGATAGTGAGAAAGAAACGTAATTTACTATTTATGCGTTAATTTTTATTCACTTAAAATTTTTTGAGGTTAATGACTTCCATTTTGAAAGAAATATTTATTAATTATTCATAACATTGTACAACGTTTCGGGACCACTGTCCCATATTTATGCAGTTTAAAACCTACAACAATAATAAAACTAACATAACACCAATCTTCATCATTATTTATTTTAATTTATACAATAATATTCACCTCATGATTTCATATGGGAAATTATATCAACCATTTGTGCATCATCACTTCTCTCTAGCACAGCCATCACTCTATATTTCTTACTACCTCTTTGGACCTTATCTCATGTCCAGTGTGCTGTTTGGTTACCTCCCTGTTTTTATAAGTCCTGTTTTGTATTTAATATTAACTTAGTGATTTTTTATTTTTTACATAAACCTGTTTATTTCATCTGATTTTTATGGTTTTATTTTAAGTCTATTTATAATGTCTGCGTAATGTGTATTTAAGTGTTTAGTGTCAGTTTTATAGTTTACTGTGTTTTGTATGTTTTTTGTTATGTATATAGCTTCTAGAAATCTTCTGCTTTTTGTATTTTGTGCTGTATCTATTATTTTTGGGTTTTCAAAATTGAATTCGTGGTTCAGTTTTATGCTGTGATATGCCAGAGCTGTGCAATTTATATTTTTAGCGTTTTTACAATTGGTGATATGTTGCTTAATCCTAGTTTCCAGTTTTTTTGATGTTTCACCAATATATACTTTTTCACAGTTTTTACAATCTATCTTATAAATTGCGTTTAGTTTTTCCATCTTTTGTCATTCATGTTTGACAGCTTATTCTGTAATTTATTATTGTTGTATTGCACAGCTCTGGCTTATTATTATTGTTGTGGGTTTTAAAGTGCATGAATATGAGACAGTGGTCCCGAAACGTTGTACAATGTTATGAATAATTAATAAATATTTCATTCAAAAAGGAAGTCATTAACCTCAAAAAAATGTAAATGAATTGACTCACCAGACTTCCTACAGAGATAATCCAGATTAGAGTTAATTTTTATATTTTGTTGGGTGTAAATTAATAAATATAATGTGACTGAAACAATAACTTTACTAAAGTAACCATAAAATTTCCAATGTTTCGGCCCACCCGCCCGTCATCAAGAACAATCTTAACTTTGGCCTCACAGCCTCAAATTAATTACTGAAATTCAGAATTAATCTATATTTGACATAATTCACGAATAGTAAAATTTACATTTCAATAGAATAGTGTTGAATATATGGAAAATTTTACTATATAATATAGGACCTGAAGATCATATTCTACAGATTTAAAAAAATAATGTGAAGCTATGAAACTAAAATTAAGATTTTCCTCGACGATGACAGAGTTGGCCTTTTAAAAGTTGGACAGTTGATATGAATAAATAAAGAATTGTTGAGACTACTTCGATATATGTTATTATAATTGAATAATACAACTAGTCTCGAATAAGAACTCTAAAAAGGTAGATACATAAAAATTAATTCATGAGGTACTGAGCCTATTAACATTTTATTTACTTATTATTATTATTTTATGTATAATATTGATAAATAACGCTTTCCCCGTTAGTTGACATTGTTTTACTCATCGTTTCTTCTTTTGCTATGCAATCACTATGCTTATTTCGTATCCTTCTACTGCAATTAAATTACGTGTTAAAGATTTTATGTTATTTCTTTTATTAGCTTAGCTTGAGTATGTCTAAAATAATAAGTTCAAATGCTTTTAAATATTTATATATTCTTTTGAATGAATATTTTTAAGAGAAGAGACTGTTATTTCTTACAAAAACATTATAGAACTACCTCTTATGGGCTAAAAAATACAAACAAATAAAATAATGGAACAAAATAAGATAACAGATAACATCAAATAAAAGTAAACCAAACTATGGCAAACTATGATTTTAAATATATCTATAATCTATATATATAATAAAGTAAACAAGATAAATTAAAGAAAATAAAAATACGATGTACAGCGAAAAGTATTTTAGATATTAAATGAAATAGTAAATAATAACAAATGAAAAATTAGATAAAAAATAAATATAAAAATACAGTATACACTAAAAGACGGGAAATAAGAATAAAATAAAGGAAAAGAATTGAGGAAAATAATAATAATGAAGGCCTAACGAAACTGAAGGTTAGATGCCGATACCTTTCTCCATACATCTTTCCAGTGATGCCCTTCTAACCCCCATTCCACTAAATCAGTTTCAACACAATCCTCCCATCTACGTTTCGGTCTACCCCTCGGACGTTTACACGTTGGTTCAGTGTTTATTAGCATTTTAGGGATCTGCTCGTTACTAAGCCCTACAACCTTGCACGCTTATCTTAAACGCCGCAATGCTATATAAGACTTTTAATAGTAAATATATATAACTTGGAATTATATTTACCGGGTGTAGGTAGGGACCTTACATACATACATAGATTACACAACACCGAATTAAGGATAATACCGCGTTGTGTAATCTTCTAAATTCTCCCGTTAATTCATCCTTTTTGCAGTCCGAATATTTTTCGCAATACTTTATTTTTGAAAACACTAAGACGCTGTCTCTTAGTGTAAGAGGCCACGTCTCAAATCCATAAACAACACTGGGAAGGATAATAGTTTTGTAAATTCTAATTTTTAAGTTTTTCGATAGAAGGTACGAGCTAAGCAGTTTCTTAATTGAAAAATAACAAGCATTTCCCGCCTTCTACCACGCTTATATTTCCTCAGAAATTCGTTTTTTCTAGTTACCGTAGAACCTAAATACTTAAACCTATCTACCTGTTCAAACAAAAAACCTTCTACATCAATATCACCGAAATTGCTCGCGTTTCTACTGCTAACCATGTATTTTATTTTATCCGTCTTTATTTCAAGACCTAGTTCCTTAATGGAGTTTATTAACTAAGATTCTTTGTCCTCACACAATAATACACAAATCATCAGATTATATCGCCCAAAGATAAACCCTTTTCGGTATTCATCACACTCATGACGGAAATAATGAAGGAAAATAATTTTACTTTTAATGAAGGAAAATAATGAACAAAATAGAACCCCCCCTTTCTGAATGGAGAAAAACGCATGAATGAGTTAAAGGGTGCTGCGAAGTACCATAGGGATTGTGGAGAGGAAGAATTGGTGGTAAATAAATATGTTACATATGAAAGCAAAAATATATAAAATAATGTTAAAGTAAAGATAATATTAAATATAGGCAGACGATACGTAGTGCCGTTATAAACCAAAGTATACGTAATAAGGAGGAGAAATTATTAAAAAATATATATATTGATAAAACACCAAATGGAAAAAAATTAAAATAATACAATAAATATACTATCGTGAAGAAAATAAAATTAACCAAATTGAATAGAGGTACAATGGTGTTGTAAATTTATATGATAAAAACATTAATTATAAAGTAATAAGTGTATGAATAAAGTGGTAATAGGAATAAGGTAATTATATATGAGTTCTTTTTATACTATTTACCATCGATAAACGATCTTAAAAAACACTAATTAATTATTTTTTTAAAGAAAAACACTGTTTCATCTTAACTCAACTTCCTATAAAGTTGGTAAATTGTAATATATAATATTTCATCTCCCAAGTATATATGAGTTCTTTTTATACTACTCACCATCGATAAACGATCTTAAAAAACACAAATTAATTTTTTTTTTTTAAGAAAAACACTGTTTCATCTTAACTCAACTTCCTATAAAGTTGGTAAATTGTAATATATAATCTTTCATCTCCCAATTAAATATGTATTTTGATTCATAAAATTACAGCAAATGCAATACACCCCTGACAGCTCAATATTCTCCTTATTCCAGTATTATCTGTTATTAACTAGATAGTGGAGCTTTGAACAGCAACAATATCTATTAGGATATTGGATCTCTTTAATGTCATTAAAGAGATCTGCTGAATTGTTGAAAAGCAGCCAACAACTATTTCAAGAAACTAATGATATTGAATAAACCCTGACTCCCTCTGGCGACCATTCCTGGAAATTTAATTTCGTTATAATGAATCCCAGGAGAGTGAAAGGGAGAAGCATTTGATGAGCTCTATTTCTTCTGTAGTAGTTGTCAATGAACATTTTGCTAATTGGAATTGAAAAACGAGAAGCAACAAAAAAAAAAGATAGAGAGAGTCTATGGATCAATATTTCTAAAGTATTAGTGAAGTCTACTGAACCCAATCTAGTCTTCAGAAGTATTTTTTTTTTTCTAGATCACTGAAAATAGTCAGATAGAAGTGGAAAAATCAGTTCCATAATAATAATTGAGCGATTAGAAAAGAATAGACCAAAGTTCTTTATTTTTATATTCCACATCATATTACACAATACTGGCAAGAGAGTGGAAGATCAGTGAATAAGGCCCTGTGCTACTAACTATAAGGACCACGGTTCGAATAAGACTGCGGTAAAATTATTTATTCTGTTTCTGTGGCCATGAGTCAATCCAGTTAGGGAGCTCTCCCGAGCCCACAAAGTCTCTATAAAATAGGTACCCTTAATTGGGGAAACCTTGCAATGATCAGATCACCTTGCACAACCGTTGTTCAAAAAACAGTCCTTCCTTACAAATTCCTGAACCTCTGATCCTCCAAGGTTTTTTATCATTCATCCATTATATGACGTGTCCAGCACATAAGCAAAGGCACAACTATGGGACATAAAGCCACGATTAATCATAATGAATAAAACAGAAATTTTCAGATTTTACTTTATAGATTTTCAATATTTTTTTTAACATAATCAACCAACTATTACTCCTCATGAAATAATATATACCATTTGTTTATATATATTTTTTTTAAGCCCTCTATATCCTCTCTTGTTATGCTGTCACGAAGCTCATTACAGTACCTTATATTGTAATTTAATTACACTTTAAGGAGTTTCTGTGATATTATTTATCAACATAATGTATAACTAATATTTGATAAAGTATTTTTTCTCCCTGAAATATATCAATTATTACCTTCCATAAAATACTAAATTCTACTTTTTCGGAACAAATAAAACATTAAGGTTTTAAAAGGGTGTACATAAAAACAGTTCTGCTATTTGCCTCTAGCTCCATTTCTTGGAAAATGACTTGATTTAAGTTGAGTCCTATTCTACAAAAATAAAAAATAATATATTTTTTTTCTTTTCTACATTAAATATTTTTTGTTTACGAGGAATTGAGATTTGAAAATATAAATTTCATTTCTTGTCCTTTTGGCCTTTTTTCTTATTCTGGATGAAGGATCAATATAAGACGCAACTTTAAATTCCGTTTGACGTAAAACAGCGTCCGGGAATAATTTTATAGCAACTTCGTAACATATATAATACCAGCATTAGTGAATTATCTATATAGAATTTCGCTTTCATTTTTACCAATATTGGATACTTTTTGTTTCTTCTTCTTCTGGCACGATAGACCGTGGAGGTGCAAGGCTTCGCGGGATGTACTAAGGAAATACATCGCGCGTTTTTTGACGAGATTTTCATAGGGTTGGTTCGTCACTCCCACGCCTATTTTTGGCTCCCATTGGCTAATGGGCATCACAAATCCTCGGCGGGAGGTAGTGAATATCATGTAATTATGTGCTTGAAAAAAATCCCTGTTAGGGCCGGGGTTCGAACTCACAAACTTTGGTTTAACGAAGGCGCTCTACCACGCTGCTATCGTCGCCCGCATTTACCATTTTTTGTTTTAATGGTTTCAAAACACAAATGAATGAAGGTGTTGAATTTAAAGTTTTTGGAAACTAACAAATAACTTTTAAGTCGTGATGTCCCTATTATGTTGATAATTTTTAGTTTTAAGTGAAAAACTATTATAGGTTCTAAAATATTTAAAAACCAACACAACTATGAGATTAAAAATTATAATAAAGTAAAATAATTCCAAAAATTAGAAAAAATAGCACAATACAAACATTACTGTCAAAACATTTTACATTTTCACAACTTAACTTTTTTTTTTTCTTTAACTTTTGATCCTAAAGAATGAATGATTCAAATAAAGCTTAGAAGGTATTTGGCGTTATGGGTTCAAAGTCCACACTTTGAATCGTTTACTTGCTAACAAAGGTATCAGTTAAGATTTAATTTTGGTTTTATTATGTTCATCTTGTTCATTCTTTTGTTTGTATATATTTTCAGAGAGTTTTTTTT
Source organism: Halyomorpha halys (assembly GCF_000696795.3). Taxonomy (NCBI): domain Eukaryota; kingdom Metazoa; phylum Arthropoda; class Insecta; order Hemiptera; family Pentatomidae; genus Halyomorpha; species Halyomorpha halys. Next base: position 46,333 of record NW_027115546.1, read on the forward strand.
TTTTTTATTTATTTATTTATTTTAATTTTATTTTTTTATTTTATTTTAGTATGTATAAGATCATTCATCACTATTACCTATTGCCCACAACTGTGTGGCAGATTGTAATATCTATGAATAAATAAATCTATCAATCTATTGAATCAAAAAAATTTTACCTCTATTTTACTTTCTCTAAACTTATGTATGGAATATATACTAAGGACAAGTAAGGTCTCCTGAGTCTAAATAACCAACTATCATTAAACGATCAGTGTTTCTATTAACCGCTCAAAAACGAAAATTCCAACGATACTAAACAGAAATTCCACTTTATAGAATCGATTTTACACGTTTTTAGAATTTTCTCAAGAACGTCTATAATGATTTTGACCAAACGCGGTAAATAAATAGACAAATGAGTTGTCTCTAATGTCAGAATAATCTCAGAGGGATTGATTGATGAATTTTGAGAAAATATTTTTCTAAAGGGCCTTTAATTTTATTCATTTAAAATAAATAATCAATTCTCATTTTTATCAAAAATAAAAATAGATAAATTCAAAATATTCAATAATTTTAAGAATAATTAAAGGAAAAATAGAAGCATTCCATTGAAACGAGAAAATTTGAGGCTATCGGTTGTTATTCCAGGTAGGAGAAAAATGTATATTCCCTATTCCAAACTGGAAAAACCCTGAGATACGATTTTTTATAGCAACAGGAAAATAAATTTCTTCTATATTTCGCCTTTCTTAGTCTTAAGATATTTTTTTTTCAAGAAAATCCACAAAATTTCAATACTTTTATTCAGGAGTCCACCAATCTAAAGCCCTCCCTTTAATGGGAGGTAAGTCCATAAAATGTCTTAAGTTCTGGCTATTTAAGAGAATTATACCGACAAAAATTAAATTAAATAAAAATTTTAATGGACTCAATAACTAATGAAATTTTTTTTTTTATATCTACGTTTTTATAATCTTGTTCAAGACTGTTTATATTATTCAGTTATAATAAAATATATCCTTGTAGTTTCAACAATTCTTTCTTAATTTATTATATATTTATAATATTTATTGTTCAACGTTTCGGCCAACCCGGTCATCATCATGAACAATGTTAGCTTCACAGCCCCATATTAATTACTAAAATTTGCAGACTATTATGCCTAGTTCCGTTATTATTAAGTACAAATTAAACTATATTGGACGTGATTCGCAAATAATAAAATTTACATATAAATGAATATAGGTTAATTTCGAATGTATCATATCGAACCTGAGCATAAAAGGATAATACAAATTTTTTAAAAAAAATGTGAGGCTGTGAAACTAAAATTAAGATTTTACAAGGACAATCTTAATTTTAATGATGAAAAGATAGTCGTACGTGGATAATATATATGAGGAGAATATGGTTGGGGGTGCGATCAGAGAATAACACAAGTAAGTTTAAAACACTTATTTATTAGTGCCAACATTTCGGCCAGAATTCTACTTTCATCAGGGCTAAGAACAAAAATAATATAAATTTATATCATATATTAAAAGTCTCCTATAAAAAGTTAATTATTATAATATCGATATTTGGCTTATGATAATCCAATATTTTATTCGGTATTTTAATTTTTATACAATTTCAAAAGAAACTACCCAGAAAGTAAATTTGGTAATTTTTTCTATGTATGATTTAGATGTTAATAGTTCCTTCGCAATGAGAGTAAAAAAAAAGTTGAATATGGCCTTGGAAACCAATCGATTGGATATATATCGATATTTACATTCCAAGTCCAGAGGAAGTTCACCCACGGAGCTATCTCGTTCATGATTAAAGGATCAAAGGATTAAAAAGTTATTTAAACTTATGGTATTTGAGTTATGTTCTGACCGCACCTCCCAACCATCTTCTCCTCATATATATTATCCACGGTCAACTATCTTCTCATCATTAAAATTAAGATTGTCCTTGATGGCCGGTTTGCCCGAAACTTTGGACATTTAATATGAATTAATATAGAATTGTTGAGACTACTAGAGTATACTATATTATAATTGAAATATATAACCAGTTTCGAACAAGACGATTAAAAGTGTCCGATTTTATTAGGTTTCTTTTTTATTTGTTATTATTTATGTTCCCATGAATTGTTTAATATTTTTTTGTAATTCTTGTTTAATTGTACATCTTATTTTTTTTTATATTCTCTGTAATATACATTGTCCATTCTTCACACATTCAGTCTTCACATTTTTTTTTGTTCAAAAATAGCAAAAACTTCGTCACGAGATGGTAAGTGAAAGTTGTGTTTTGGGCGCCAGATGGTCGAATAAATAATAATAGTTTATTTATATTTAGTATTATATTATTAATAAATCGAAATAAATATAAGAAATATGATAGTATAATTATTAATATTCAGATCGAAGGCAGGGGAGGTGGGAAGATAAACAGACATAGACAAAGATAGACAGAGGCTTGGAGAAGGTAAACAGGCTGTTGCAGGGGCGGCTCGGGCGACTTGGCCCCGCCGTCTGGCTTCGATCTGGCCCGCGCGGCCGGCCCTCCCACCTATCGCCGCGGGGTCACGGGCTATCTCCACTGTCTCCACCCGGCTCTTCGTCTATACGCGCACTATCCTCTAATTTATCTATATATTTTGATATCTATAATTATTTATGTATATTTTATATATGATAATAAAGTATTCCTTTCTCACTAATGTCTGCCTACACTGGTAATTTGGTACTATTGGGTCAAAAAAACGAAACTAATATATCAAATTTAAAAAAAAGACAATAAATCTGAAAAATTTTAAACCTCAATAAAAACTCGCTTAAGTAACAAATTTAATTTATCACTTAAAAATACAAAAGCAAACAGCTTTAATGAAATAAATTACTATCACATTCCAATTAAATCGCTCCAAAACATACCATACAATTTATTCTTAAAAAAATGATAAAAATATATTCAAAAATACCACGATGAATTAATAAATAAAGAAAAAAAATTAATATAATTTTTAGATGCGCAAAAAACACCACCGGAGCGTGTTTTTGTAACAAATTTTATGTACTAAACTTTAATTTATAATCAAAACGTATCAAGCATAAGTGTTCGACAAAGTACATGATATTGTGACTTAAGTTCAACCCCCCATCCTTTATTCCAATCATATAATACCAGATCACCAATTTGGATTCCGATTCTCTTGGATTTCCGGATTCTCTCATTCCACTATCCAGCAATGTCATCGTGTGGTGGACGTTGTCTCGTCTTCTTTAGAGCGCGGAATGTACTGCGTGCGAGTCTTTTTCGATGTAGAACAGGCTTTTGATCGAGTCTGGCACCCGGGACTGCTTTGCAAACTCCGTAAATTCCTACCTCCTACATACTTTCTCATTATTCGTTCCTTTCTCACTTACAGATTATTTAAAGTAAACCACGATGGTTCTTATTCATTCTCTTCTTTCAGTCCGCTGGTGTTCCTCAGGGAAGTATCCTCGGTCCCATCCTGTACACAATCAATACAGCAGACATCCCTACCAATCCTAACACTATCCTCATTACGTATGCCGATGACACATGAGTGCTCGCTGTTAATAATAACCCTTTAATTGCATCCCAAACTCTTCAATTCCATATCACAGCCCTCGAACAATGGTGTCGTAAATGGAGGATTAAAATGAATTCCAACAAATCCCATCAAATTACCTTTACCCTACGTCGTAAACCTACTGACTGGCCTACAGTATACTTCAATAATGTTGCCCTTACCCCTGTTGAACAAATCCGCTACCTTGGACTACATCTGGACAAACGACGAACCTGGAATCCTAACACAAGACTGAAAAGACAGGAAACTGCACGTCGATTTCGACTATTACAGCACTTTCTAAACAAACAGTCCAAACTTCCAATTCATTACAAAAGACTGATTTACATGACAGTTATAAGGCCTATCTGGACATATGGCGTTGAGCTTTGGGGCTCCACTAAACCTTCGATTTCCCCTCTTATTCAATCCTTTCAATCCAAAATCCTTCGTAAAATCCTAATATTAACAAACAGAAGAATATTAAGAAGGAAATGTCGATGTTCAACTTCACAGATGTTTTAAGCAACAATTTAGGTATGACTAACTATAAGAGGACTCATTGGGGAATCAGGGATTTTAACCAAAATGGTTTTGTTGGTTATTGTACATCTAAAATTGTAGAACAGGTTTCTTGGCGTCCGTTTCAATTCGGCCCTAGGAGGCAAGAAATAAAAATATAAGTTTTGAAAATGGCATTATATCGTACTTTTTTACTACTGTTGTTCTACATATTAAAAATAAGCTTTTTTTATGCATTAAAAGAAATAAAAACGCTCGGAAGTGTTCATAAGTTAGACCAAGAAAAATACTTGTTTTTTCAAATAAAGTAGATAAGAATATTTTTGAAATATAAAACAAGTTAATATTTGTTTTCAGCATCACAAAAAGAAAACAAAATTCTCCTGATTTAAAAAAAACCAAAAAAAAAACCAAAAGATAATTTTTTTAGCCGAAACTTTCTGCAACGATTTATATGAATCATATTCCAATTGAGAAAACCTGACTTTCCAATAAAATCAAAACATTTGATTGGATCAAAGTATGAATCATTAATAAAGGTTGAAGGAAAGGAAAATGTGCAAACGAATTCGTTCTCTGTGGTTGTGCGTTTTTGATAAAAATCTGTACATAAGGAGAGATCCCTCAGGAAGCCATGCCAAATGGGGCGAAACGTCCGACATTAAATAGTAGACATTGACCATCTTCTTATATTCAAGTTATATTCAAGTTATATATATA
>NW_027115546.1:51198-53762 GCF_000696795.3 Halyomorpha halys
TTTATCGATATTTTCTTTTTTAAAATATCAAATCAAATCTTATCTAATGATTTTATAAGTTCAAGCGACGGTATAATTTTATACAACATTTTTTATTATAATGGGATGATTTTTAAGGAAGATACAACGAACGACATTGCAGATAGCTACATAATATTATGTAGACCAGAGGCAGAGTAAAACAAAATTAATAAATAGTTCAACTCTTATGCTCTCTTTATTGTACCATCTCCTTGTAATGGTTATAAGCTGTTGGAAAATTTCTTACCCAAACGTAGAATTTACAAAAATCTATCCATAACAAATGTTGAAACTATAGGATACCTTGAAGTAAAAATAAAAGACCTCAAGGTCATCGAAAATAATGTATCTGAAGAATACGTAGCTGAAGAGAGATTCTTTACAGAAATTAGAAGGCTCAACATCGCGTATTTTGATTTAAATTTTCCATATGAAATTTTAAAAAATGATTATAATGATAAAAAGATAGTTGACCGTGAATAATATATATAAGGAGAAGATGGTTGGCAGTGCGATCAGCGAATAACACAAGTAAGTTTAAAAAAAGCTTTATTAATTCCAACGTTTCAGCCAGAATATCTAGCCTTCATCTGGGCTAAGAACAAAAATCATAAAAATCTATAAATTTATATCATACATAAAAAGTCTCCTCATTTAAAAAAATTATCAACATTTTTGTCTCTTTTTTTTTTAATGTATCATAATATAGGTATTAAAATTTGACTATTAAAAAATATGTATTTAGAGAGAATACAAATATCGGTTTTATAGAATTAATGATATTTTCTCTCGGAAGTTTATTATTATAATATCGATATTTGGTTTCTGATATTCCAATATTTTATTCTGTATTTTAATTTTTATACAATTTCAAAAGAAACTACACAGAAAATAAATTTGGTAATTTAATGTATTAAATTATTTTAATTTCTCTTCTATTTTTAATTTTACGTTCCTTCAAAGATTAAAATATTAGAATTCTATGAATCATAATGACGATTGTTTTTCTCATTGATATATCGAACTACTATTTTAGACATGTTAGAAAACAATCGATAGGGTATATATCGACGGAGCTACCTCATTCATGATAAAAGGATCAAAGGATTAAAAATTTAGAGGATTTAAAATGGGTACGTTGAAAATCACAGTTATTGAATCTGAAGATTACACCAAGTCAAAATCAACAAGAATATACAATCACAAACAAGAGGAACGAACGAGAAATTTAATTGAGAAGGTTTGAGGCGATTCGTAACACAAAAGCAGAGGTAGGGAGTCCTGTTTGTTCTACCCTTCCATCCTATACCCTCCCCCCCTCTCCATGTCAGAAACATAATTAAACGTAAATATGAATCCACTAACCTTACCTTTCTCCGTATCTGCTCTCTTTCATTATTTTTGTTCTATTGCAATTATAAAATGGTTATTTCTCATTTTATTTTTATTTTTATACTTCAACATATGATTTAATATTTAGAAATTATATACCGACAAGCGATTCAGAATGAAGATAATTGAAAAAGAAGGAATTTAGAATTATCCAGTAGCTCTTATGTAATATCCACTTTGGAACTAATTTAGATACCTCATCCAGTTCCTTTTCAATCTTCGTGTGCTTAGAACGTTACGTCAATCATAGTTATTTCATGTATAAGTCAGATCCATTTTTTTTTTAATTTTAACTTTGAAATATAAAGTGCATATTTGTTTTTGATTTAATTTTTCAGCCACGTAATTAAGGATTTTTTGTTTTATCTTATGTACTAATATTTTTTTATATATAAAAGTGACTTTAAAATTTTATGATTGGTCGATGAGAAGGAATTTATATTAGATTTAAACGCATCATGTTTTCACATGTCAATTATGACTCTATGTCAATATGAGAAAAAATAATATTTTTTCATTTACTAAATAAACTCAGGTGTAAAAGTAACACTTTTGTTTTTTCGTGAGATAACTTATCGTTTTTTATTATTTATTTTTCTTGTAATTGTTTCATTTTAAAGAGTGATCATTTATGTAACATTAATCTATGCAGGTTAATATATTTATATATATTGAATTCTTTTCAGGTGGGAGGGGGGTAATGAGCAAAGAAAAATGTAAGAAAGAAAGCGAAAAATGAAAATGTTCAATTTTGTTTTATTACCATAACGGCGGGTCATGCATGGTTACTATAACACTTTGATTTATTTTTTTAACAATCGATAATAGGGGTTGTAAAGTCTCGTACAAAGCACACTCCTAATTTTATTTGTAATGAAAAATAGCTAAATATAATCCATGAAAGGAAAATTAAGAAGATAAAAATAATAATAGTTTCTCCAGCTTTAAATCATATTTCCAGGAATAAAAGTCGTAATATATGCCATTTCAAATCCAAAGATTTTATAAAAATAATATGTTGCAAAGAAAGAAAGAACAATATTTCACGTTAAACAGGAGGGCGAATGCGCATTGGTTCTTGGCCTCACCAGTCGTTTAAATCTTTTTATGTCACCTTAGTGACCAAATAGTTTTTTCTTTTTAATTTATAA
>NW_027115546.1:53842-76500 GCF_000696795.3 Halyomorpha halys
AGATGAAATAATGATTAATATTCATTCTAGTTTAATTAGATTGGTTCCACCTTTAACTGAAGATGACTGGGAATGGAATTTTTTAAGCCCATAATAAAAGGGTCAAATAGGCAGAAAATTTTATATTTAAATATGACCCATAAACATTATTTTGAAATACAAGTACCTAAAGTTAGACTAACATACAAATAATACATCAGATCACAAAATTACTGCAGCTCAGATATCCCTTAAAAAGCAACATCTGCAGAAAGTGAATTTAATTTCCTTCTCAAAATATGAATGTGTTTTGGGTTTTTGTTTTATTTCTATAAAAAAGTAATGCATGCAACAGTATTATAACATGAGATTTCTTTATTCTTTACACAGTTTATGAGCAGGAACTCATTTTCTGAAATCTGTCAAAGAAATGAAACCTATCAAGAAAAGTCTGAAGGACAGACATGACGTCAATGTCTTGGTTACCATCCATCTAAGGCAACCTCATTCCTTTATTTATTACTATTATCATTTGTTTTTACAATAAAATATTCGAAAAAAAAATTATTTGATTTCTTGAGACCGGAAGATTTTTGTTTTTTGTAATACAGAAAACAATTATTAACTTGTTCTATGTTTCAAAAATAAAAAAATAGTTTCTTGCCTTAACTTATAAAAAACTTTCGAGCGTGTTTCTTTCTTATAATACATATATTAGTATATTCTATATATGCAAATAAAAAGCCTGGAAACAATGCCATTATTAAAACTTACATATTTTTTCTCACCTGCTAGGGCGTAAATGAAACGAACACTGGGAAATCCATTGTGTTGTTATAATTTTGGATATAGATTCACAACAAAAAATATTTTGGTTAAAATTAGTTAGTTAATCATGTATATCCTGAACTGTTACTTAAGACATCTGTGAAGTTCAACATCGATATTTCATTCTTAATATTAGATCTCACATATATAAATTTCTCTACATATTATAATTTATTTTTTATTAAAACATCTATTAAATGTCAACATAATCATCACCGTTCCTACTGATAACCCCTATATGTGTTCTGTGTCTAGAATTTATTTCGAATAGAAATTTTTTTTTTAGGCTCTCAAAAGAACTATATTTTTTTTCATCTCCTTTAAAACTTTATATGATCTATTAGTGTGACCTGTAAAGGTGTAATGATAGCAGTATCATCAGCATACGTCGCAGTTACTTTGTTGTCATTTGTCGGTAAATCATTGGTAATATTAGGTACAGAAGTGGGGCCAGGATAGAACCTTGAGAGACTCCTGCAAATATTGGTTTCGTCGATAAATTCGCTAAGCTTTGTCGGCCAGAAAAAAATATTGCAGAACTAAGTAGTAGGTTCTTGAACCCATTGGCATCAGGTTTAAAAGAAGGTCTTGGTGCCATACCCAATTCAACGCCTGAGTCACATTCAAAAATACCCAGATGTTTTAGTTCAATAGCTGAGGAGATGAAATCCACGATCCTGTGTAGTTGTTGTGTTGTGGAATGCAATGTGTGAAATCCAAATTGGTGGTCGGTTAATGTGTTTTGGTCATTCAGTATGTTAATAATACGTCCATGTAATTTTGAAAAATTTTGGAGCAGCCTGGAAGAAAACAAATAGGTCTGTACGAATCGGGTCTATGTTTGTCTTTGTTAGGTTTATGTACCATTAAAATCGTGGAGAATTTCCATTGTATAGGGAATTAAGTTGTCCGTAATATAGGATTATAAGGAATACCAGGGATTTTTATTACTGCTTTTCGTGGGATTTTCAAAAGTACCTCATAAGTGATAAGGTCATAACCAAGAGCATTCTTTTTAGGCATTTTCAAAATTATGTTAATACTTCAGTAGGAATAAAGCATTTGGGAGGAAGAGACATTGGAAGAAGAGAGTTTAAAACATTCTGCACGTTAACTTCCTGTTGTATGTCAGTTAGATCTGTTGGGGGGTTAGAAGATAGGTGAAAGATGGTCGGTGAATATTTGTGGTTACAATTAATTTTAGAAATATATTTAATGTTCTTTTTTGCAGGAAATTCATATTACTAGAATCCAGGTCGTCTAAAAAAGGCAATTCGTGATAAAAAGGTGTTCTATGATTCCATCCACTTCAGATATAAAATAACCCATATTCATATAATTTTATACCAAATTTTAAGAAACTAAAAGATATACCTAATCATTGAAAATTCTTGTGCAGTGCGCTCATCTCCTTACCTTGATTGGAAATTATTGCTCGCGCATTTGAGAGCAGATATTTCTAAATTATTCACTTTGCCAACACTTTCTCGTATGAATTATCCAAATTTGTCTCACAATTAAAAGATTGACTGACTCAAATTTCGGCAAAGTACTTGAACAATAAATATCGTTGCAAAAGTATTAAAGAAACGTAAAAATGTGAAAGTTTAAAAAAATGTACATCCTGTTCTGAATCATTTTTTAAATGATAAATTGTTAGAACAATTATTCTCTAGCACTTAATTAATTTAAAAAAATTAATAAATCAACAGGAACATGCAAATGAAGCCGAGATACGACGACATTGTAAAGACAAATAAAACAACTTTATATGAATACCAGTATTTCATTAAATAAAAATCGATTCTTATATGACCTTAGAATTCAGAAGGTAAAGGTTAAACAGATCGAAGTAGGTTATAAGTAACTAGTTCCCTTATCGAAGTAGGTTATAACTTACAGATTCCGAAGAGAAATTGATCAAAGACGCCAGATAGCACTGCTAGAACAGTTAAAACAAATAGAGTATCGTACTAATACAATGACTTATTACAGTACTAAATACTAATTGTAACAGCAGCGGTACCTAGTGGTGGATTAAGTCAACTAATCCTCTAATAGACCATTAACGATTCTCTGTCCTATTAGTACAAGAGCCGGGAAGAAAAAAAGGCAGTTATCTCACCCCAATTTTTGATTACTTTAATGAAAACTATGTATAATTACTAGTCAAAATTCATGAGGATGCCAAGTATAGGTAGGGGAATAAAAACTGCAGTCAAAACCTTAAAAAAACATTAATTTTTCATTCGGAGATCTATATCTTAAAAACTACTAACACCCCGCTAGAAAATCTAAGAGAATATTATTTAAAGAAGAGTAAATTTGCTGAAATATTAGCCCTAAAAGAGCTAGTTACGTTCAATAGTTTTCGAGATATAGCTTTTTAAAAAGCAAAATTTCTTAAAAATAAAAATGTATAAAATGTTGGATTTTAGAAAAAAATATATCTCTAGATCCATAAGACGCATATATATCTGCTAACACTCAAAACAAAGGAAATTTTACTTACTATAAAGTAGTTTATGACACTTTTCTTCGTAGAGATAGTAGTTTTTATGATATTCATATATGAATATAAATTTGGCGAATGAAAATTTGTCCGAACAACTATAAATCAATTTATTTTAGAAAATTTCATGAAAACTACTACTCCTCTTATTATTATTATTATTGGTGTGACAGACCGTGAAGGTCCAAGGCCTCGGGCGATGTATTTCTTAAGTACACTGCGTTTCATGACATGGTTTTCCTAGGGGGGGTTAGTCACTCCCTCGCCTATTTTTGTGAGTCCCACCCGTTGGCTAAGGGGCCTCACAAATACCTGTGGGGAAGCTGTGAGTGAATATTGTATAATTATATGCTAGAAAAAACCTTAGATGGGGCCGGGGACTCGAACTCACAACCTTTGGGTTGGCAGACCGTCACCTCCTGACGGTAAGTTATCAATTACCAAAAATATAGATTAATTTACAAATTGTTTGCACACAGAAAAAATATTTTTGCAAAAGTTAGGTTTAAATATATATGTAATTTCATACCAAGTCCTTTGGTTCTTTAAATTTGTGGAAAACGAACGAACATAAGTGGATTTATGGGTTGAGGGTAGGCGAACTTTGACAAATTTAGATGACCTAAGCCGTAGAATTTTTCATTTTCATTTTCACCTGAACTTTTTAGAATTTATTGCAGTATTCTTTGAATAGTAATTAATTTCACAACTATATTTAATGTTCTTTTTACAGGAAACAACTGACCTCTAATAAGTGCTAGAGGTTAAATTGAACTCTGGTCGTTCTATTATGTACTTTACTGAACACTATTAGTATGATAAATTTTTATCATACATTTGAACTTTGATACATTATGATTATACATATATAATTTCCTTCTTCTTCTAAAAACTAAATTATTTTGTAATCCTTATTTGGTGCTTTGACAAAGGTATTCCTGTGAGGTGTATTTTAAACGTATTTTTATGAATTTATGTTTATTAAACCTTATTGTGGGCCATTGAACGATTTTAATCCCATGTAGCAGTAATTTGTTAGCAATAAAGCAGTATTTGTTTTTACATTTAGAAAATTTAATTTATAACAAGCGAGTGTTTGACCCTGCTTTTTTTATTCAATAAATCAATATTATCCATTATATAGTCTCAACACTTTTTATTACATCAATAGTCCAACGTTTCGGCCATCCTCAAGGACAATCTTCAATATAAATTCTCACCTCACATCAAAATTTAAATATTGTTTTGCAGGCTCTTCTGCCCAGGTCATTAATTATAAGTGAAACACACTCTATTTTCTAAAATTCATAAATATTTAAAACTTTTAATTTTCAATTTATCCATACTATCACTACCATATAAACAAACTATTTATAACATTTTTTTAAATTTTTTGTCCTTTAATATTTTTCATATCAACACTATCGAAATCGCGAGTATGCTGTATTGATATACTTGATTTATGTATTTATTTATGTTGAGGGAGTTGAAGCGTAGTTCTTAGCAATGTCGGGACTGCTGCGGCTTCGGTTCGAATCCGGCCTGGGTTGTCTGCTTTTATTTCTTTAGTGGTCCCGCGAAATGAAAACTTGACCCCACACCATGGTTAGAATAGGGTGGCACCCTATAAACTTCCTAAAGTATGTCAGAAATGACCATGAAGAGAGTCATTAAAAAAATAATAATAATAATAAAATGTTAAGGCATTAGAATAAAAAGAAAGGCAAATTAGATGTTCACATAGGTGTGGTTGAAATATTATTAAGTAAGGATAGGGATACTCAAAATTGGAAATTTTATTTATTTTAGAAGGCTCCTTCGCCTTCTTTCATTACCCTCATCAATTGATGCTTATGAATGGACGTAAAGTGTTTAATCGATAATCGTACCTCAGCATTGGATTGATCGGTTAATAATTCCCAATATTGCCAAACCTTCAAAGATATTATTTTTAAAAATTTGTAGGCGAACAAAAAAATCTGCCTTTTCAATAAAAATTGTATATCTTTTTTTTTTAAACCTCTAATCAAATCGTTTTGTATAATAAACTGTAGCGAAAATTGAGATATTAAATTTGAATATTCTATTTGTGTAGACACTCCCAGAGGCTAACGAGTCATTCAACCAGCTGCGCAATCGATAGATGTTTCTTGTCCATTGACACAGAATGAAACTTCTGCCTCATTCACTTCCTTCCTTTAAGCTTTTGTTCATTCATTTTAATGCTTAACCGTTAAAGCTCTACGATATCACTGATTTTATTTATTTCTTAATACTTCCTCATAAAGAAGTTACTGAAGCACTGTCGTCACGCAGAAGGAGCAAAATTGTGTCTTCGGAATCAAATAATTCATATCGCCTTTTACATTTTGGACATAAAGGAACTAATTTGGTTCCTTGTCTGTATGTGATAAAATCTATGCTGGAACGTAGCTGTCTATACCGTTGATTCGTTATTGATTGAATTTATAGGAATTGTTATCGTTGATCTCTAGATATGTTAAGACTATTAGCATGTCAAAAATATTGCAACGATCACCCGAAAATTCATACCCTATCCTTGTGAGAATTAGTTCTACCTATCAGCTATTTTTTGCATATATCTCCTCTAATAAAGGATCAGTATGTTCCAGTATTTGATTGGATAGAGTTAAAATTACTAATGATGGAAGGTTGTATCCCGAGATAAACCAGCGCATAGCGAACGCAACGAATGTGTACTACTAATTCCGTAACATAATAATCGGCAAAGGGGAGTGGCGTTAAAAACAAACATGACGGTATATAAACATCTCTTCCTAGCTGATCTATGACCAAGTATCAACAAATTTGAAAAACCACAGAAATGTTTGAGGGAACTCTAGGTCAAACTGGATTAGACCGTATGAGAGAAATAACAATTTGATAAGAAACAGAAAAGGGACCGCTTGCAGTAAATATACGTAAAAAAGAATTGTCAATAGAGTCCCTAAAAGTATTGGAGTGGAAAGAATCAGGGAAAACGACTACGGTAGGAGGACCTCATGTCGGATCTGGCAGGAAATAGAGGAATCACTCTTGGTGAAGAGGCAACAGATAGAGAGGTATTTAAGAAATTGATCCAGGCTGCTCCGACACCGTAAGCTATGTTAAGTGGTTAGAGAAGAAGATTCATAATTTTTTTTTTAGCCTATTAATATCTGAACAAGATGCCAATAATCACTCAAAGATTCAAACCCTATCCTTGTGTAAATTAGTTTTACCTGACACCAAGTTTTTGCATATTTATCCTTCAATAAAGGGGTTGAATGTTCCAGTGTTATACGGTGGATATTTTTCCATTGTCTACGTGTTCTTAATTATTAAAATAGATCCATTTTTTGTATTTTTTTATATTTTAACACCTTTTATTCATTCATTCAAATAGGTCTCGTTTTCTTCGTTCTCAGTCTCCGTTTCCGTTTTCCTTTCACTTCATACTTTTTATACCTAGGAAAAAATTATAGTTCGACTGAAACAGAAACTCAATGATATGGCCGTCTAAAATGACCTATGTGTATAAAGTCATGTCTCCGACCACGAATAAAAACATATAATGTATAATATGTAAAACGTAGGCCGTCCGTAGCTGAGGGATTTGAGATAAAGATATTGGCAGCCTCGGAGTGGTCCCAGAGTGGGAAAAAAATCGATTTTCGAAAGCACTGATTTCGATTATCTAGTTTGTGATTCTCACATTATATAAGCTACAGGATCAAGGAACAGCTTGATTTTTTCCCTGTATCAAGGGTATTCCCATTTATTTAGGCCAATTGTCATAATAATGGAAGTTTGACCAAATTACACACTACTCTAAATGAGTGATATATAGTTGTAAAAGAGGGAGAGAAAAATTACCAAATTTTTTCCCTGCTCTACGATGGTCGACTAAGCCACACATCAGTTAAACTGGGCAAAAACAAATTAGACCGCTTTATAGCGTTTTATGTTACGAATTTTAAATAAGCATTGAGAACAGCTATGATTACAAAAAAGCTCCAGTTTCCCCCGAGATGTGTTAAAGTAAAGATAATCATCCGATCATAACACCGCAAAGAAAGGAAAGGATTAGAGTACGCCTTTGCCTTGCACTGAAATGAACTACTTGGCAAGACTCCAACAAAAACCTCTCAATGTGAATGCTCTTGAATTTGATATCTCTCCATTACACCCCACAATCAAGTGTATGGCATACATCCTTCGCATTGCCTACAAAAAAAATTTTGAAAAATGGAGGACTACAAAAGATACGCGAATCATCCACGAAAACGAAAAGAAACGTATTCAACAAGAGTTTCTTGAGAAAGTTGGCATCAAAGTAAACTTCATCAAGTAGGGTTACGGATCTTCAATTAATAGCAACACTGCCAGGCGTTTTTCCAATGATTGCAAGTTTACAATTGCAATAACGGCAGTCGACGAAATTCTAACCCACCACACTGGAAATCATAAACAGCAATGCTATAATTGACCAAGAAAAATGTCGGCTTTTCTCTCAAAAGAAACAGCAGAGATGGCTATTGAGAAGTATTCATGGAACTACATGCCATCCACGGTTCATTAGATTTGTTGCATGGTGCTGAAATATTGTAGAAAGAGGCACAAGAAAGTAGAAATAAGGATTACAAGACTTTCAGAATCAGAAACTCGCCGAAATGTCTCGTATATCTACCAACGAAGACGTGTTTCACAAGCTACTGGGAACTCCGGATTCTTTTATCACGAACAAGAGACCCGAACCAAAGAAAAAGTACTTAGAGATCAGTGATGCATCTAAGGGACTGTATATGTTATTTCATTTGAATTTGAAATCGTGTCTTTTCTATTTGAACAACCTTCCTTTGAATTTCTAGTTTCATTATTTACAAAACTCTCCAGTCTTTTAAGCTTCCTTGAATTTTTAACAGTAAACATTATTTAATTTAAATATACACTAAAAATACTCGTTGCATACTTGTTTTGATGAGTATAACCTATTCCGAAAATTTCAGTAATTTTTATCTAACCAATAGGCTTTCATTTCTTCATTAGTCCTTCAAAATTTCAATAAAAACATTTGGTGTATTTCTTAGTTCCTACCGGTCCCAAGTTTTTATGTTAATCCTTTCTCGGGATATTGTTTTTTTCCCGCTTTTTGCCCATTTGGCGCCGGTGTGTAGGTAAATGTGCGGCGCCGGTTCGAATCCAGGTTGGGGGGCGTCTTTTATTCTTGTTACGGTCCTGAGAAATGAAAACTAGACCTCCATCATAATGTTAAGGCAAGGTGGTACTCAATAGGCAATCCTCCCTCCCCCCCCCCCCACGCCGTATGTCAGAAATGAACAGTAAGGGTATCATAAAAAAATAAATAAATAAAATGAAAGAATAACTAAATAATGAGGTGTAGATAGTTGACCGTAGAGTAATAAGTGGAGAAGATAGTCGGGGGTGGTGTCAACAAAAAAACAAAAACAAATAAACAATATATGTATATACACACACATTGTTATTCATAAATATTCCTCAAATTCATTTTTCTTTCATATTGTTCAATATGTTGATTCAAATTGTTTTTCTGTTTTTATATACTACTTACATATATAAAAATTACTTATCTTACACAAATCTTCTTATCTATATAATATTATATTTCATCTTTCATTGTTACCAATCTAATACTGCTTAATTCCATGGTTATTAATCAACTATTTTTTATTTTCGATTCATTCTTTTGTATATTTCCGAATATGTTAGTTTATTACTTCCTTTTAATTTCATGTTTCTCTGGATGATGTTTTTGTATCTCTTTTTGTTCTATAGCCCTGATGAAGACCTGAAACTCAAGTCGAAACGTCGGAATAAATAAATAATGTTTTGTTTATTTGTGTGTTTTTTTTACCGCACCATTCGACGATCTTCTCCACTTAATAACTAAATAAATACATTGTTTAGAATAATTCAAACAATTATTTTTTTTCTCAACTGCTGATCGACATAACCGGAAAATTTATTCAAGCATTACCAATTTCCCTTTGTGTTGGGGTCCTTCCAATATTGCAAATTAGTTTCAAACCGGTTGAATTAAAATGAACTAGACAGAATCAACCTCAGGTGTGCAAACAGCCTCTAAATTTGAACTCCCCTCTAGTGGCCATTGACTGTTGGACCGTGATCCCGAACGCACTGATCTAAACCTAATCCCTAACACGATTGTTTGATGTCTCTGTCCGAATATTGTCAAGCCACTGTTTGTTTATCCTCATGTGGCTTTGATCTATGCAATATCAGCTGGAACTTACTGACAAATGTTAGTTGTCTCTACGCTCGTCACTGAAATGAAATGTGGATGGTATAGGGCAATTTAATTTGGTTATTTTATTTTTTACCGTTTAATTGACTCAGGTAAAACATTTACATTTTATTTAGTTTTATGCCTGCCTATCATATTGTTATAAATACATTTAATCTTATTTTTGATATTCCGATCTAGCTATAATTTAGTACAAATCCGTCAGCCTAAAGACCATGTAATTTTACGGATCAGCTGCGTGCAAAACTCTACAGTTGCATTTTTGAAATTTTTTTCTGGCATTACAAAGAAAACAACTGTTGGTTATGTTATGTTTTAATTATAATTGTGAACTCATTATAGACTGCAAATCTATTTATACTAATAGCTCGATCAGCTTTGTGGACCGATTCGGATGAATTCAAGGAATCTAGGACACAAATTTCTTAATACCCGTCAACGATTTATTAGGAATGCATTAACTTATATTATTGGAAATTAAGTCATCCCCTCGGTAGTGCGAACCATGCAAATGAACCCCTATAATTTG
The DNA here is from genome assembly GCF_000696795.3 of Halyomorpha halys. Taxonomy (NCBI): domain Eukaryota; kingdom Metazoa; phylum Arthropoda; class Insecta; order Hemiptera; family Pentatomidae; genus Halyomorpha; species Halyomorpha halys. Next base: position 63,998 of record NW_027115546.1, read on the forward strand.
TACAACTACAACATAAACGCGAAGAGTCTTTAATGTACTTTGTAAGGAAGTGATATTTCTAAACTAAAGGTTGTGTAAGGAGGTGATTTGGTGAAGAGGCTTGGCAACTTACAAAGCTTCTCTACTTACCCCAAAAGGGTTGAACCTTTTGGACCAGGGTTCTCCAACATACAAAGCCACAAGGGCCAAAATTAAAACTTTGGACAAGGTCGAGGGCCATATAATAATTATACACTTTAAATTTTAAACCTTAACAATAAGGCTAGTGTGTAAGATAAAGTTATTAATATTTCATTATATACATATTTATAAATTACAAAGACAAAATATATATCATTTATCAATCGATATAAAACATTACAATGACAATCAAAATATTTGTTTAATGTCACCATTGTGGTCGACCATCTGCGTCTACCAACGAACGAACATCCAACTCTCATGGGCGTATGCAGAAAATAGTAAACTTATTTGGTACAGTGATTCTTTTTAGAAACATGTTATAATTAGGAAGATAATGACAGGGAAAGATGGTGGCGTCTAAAAAATCATCAGAGTTAAGTGCAAAACTGCCTTATACTTTCATTGAGCGAGCCATTTGTAGGGCTTGTTGACGATTTAAATTCAGTCATTTCATTTTCAATAATTTATTATGATTATATGATTATAGGTAATACTAATTTTAAAAGTAATGTTTGAATTTTATGAAGTAGAAATAAAATGGCGGAGCTATTTCTTGGAATGCGGAATTAGATATCTTGATTTTACGCAACGATTCAGAATGGAATATAAATATGGAAGGAGCAGGTAAACACAAATATACGTGTAATTTGTGTGTACCTGCTCCTTCTTGGCGAAATCCTGCCTACCTCTAGTTCTGTTTTAGCCAAGAAACATCAAAAATATTATTTATATTTTGGTTTTCCATAACCTTCATCGAACAAACACACTTTCACATAGGTACTTGCTACCTTACATCAATGATATTTTTAGTCCTGAATTTTGTAAGTATGGGATTGTTTCTTCAGGCAACAATTCGAAAAAATTCATGATCAAGTTCCTTCCTGTTCATTAAAACATGCCATCATGCACATCACATGTCAAAAATGTTAATTGAACTATAAATTCTGGATCTTGAAACTTCTCAATTTTAGTGGAGTCAGATGGCACACATGTAATGTTTTTAGTAATACGTATTGCTTCAGTCATTTTCCTATTTTTTGTGATTGACGATGTACAAAATGTTAGGATTTTTAAAATTAAAATCATGTTTACATGGAAGAGTTATTTCACTACATCTCATTATATTCTTTCTTTTGTATTTTTTTTTTTATTAAATACTTTTTATTTATTGATTGATATTACAATCTGCCACACAGTTGTGGGCAATAGGTAATAGTGATGAATTATCTCATACATACTAAAATAAAATATAATAAATAAATGAATGAAAAAAAAATATCTCTTAAAATATATACAAACAGAAGAATAAACAAAATGAGCATAATCAAAAACAAATAAATAAAAGAACATAATGATAAAATAATATAGTCTCTCTTCACATTTGCAATCTAATATACAATATTTACACAATCGACCTGAGGATCCCCAAGCCCACTCTATCCCCCACGTGTGAGGGGTAGAGCAGAGCTCAAAAGATCACAGCGCATCCCTCTCGCCGCATCTCTGATAGTGAGTCACTGAAGGCTGAGCAAGTGCGCTAAAATCTCATTATATTAGAATATATAATTATTTTCCATAGCAGTGTTCAAATCCAGGCCCAACGACTTACTCAGCCATCCCACTCTCTTATGGATTCTCTTGAGATGTATAAGATGTATATTATATCCGAAAGAAAAATCTTTAATTAGCTACGACAGAAGTTGCAATGACTTTAATCTGTTTTAGAGCTACTACAGTATAACAAAGCGAATCTCCAACAATGGTGGGAATCTCGGAGCTAAATTGAATTTCGGTAAAAATAAAAGAAATACAATTTGAAATGATGGTTGTTCGTCTCTTAGAGTTGCTATCCCATAGCTGAGATCAAATTTCAATTAGATTCTTTCTAGAAAAGCTTCAAGCGGAAATAATGGAATTACTGGAGCACTATGGTTAGGAAAGCAATTTCTAGCCCTTTGCTCTTTGTATCTAATTTCTAAGAGATTCGAAAAAAACAGTAACACAATAAGTACCCTGGTTCCATTTCCTTGATAATTTCCAAATCCCTTCATTAAAATCTTTGAAAATTTGACTATTCTATCTTATTTCCTATAAGCTCTAGTAGTGAATATTTCTTATTACAAAAAATTAATAAGAATGAATTGTAATAACGTGCGTACTATTGATTTATTTAATGTAAATGACTGGTTATATACACCATTAAATTATATCCCCAAAAATAAAAAACAATTCTGATTGAAACAGAATATTTTGGTCTAGTTGTTCAGTTCCAATGTTGTCCTCACCACAACACTCTATTTCTACTATTTATTTCCAATCTACAGAATAGTATAGTTTCATGTATCAACACTCTAAACATTGTAAATATATCAACTATATTAGGAGAAGATAATTCTGTTAACGCAATGTATAATAATTAAAATACTTTGTAATTAGTCATAGTGCTTAATTTAATTGCATTTATTTTTATTTTTATCGTTTACAATCGTAATCTTTTAGAATTTGCTTATTTGAAAAAGAAACACATTTATTTATATTTGTGTTATAACTATGTGTAAAAGGTACAGTTGCTAAGGCGTCGCCCAGCAACAGACCGACCATCTTCATTTTTAAGTCTTCTTCTTTCTCATCCTCCTTAAGTGCCTTTCAGCGTGGAGGAGCCTCTAACCACTTGGTCCACACATCTCGGTACATCGCAAGCATCTTCATCTGAGCCAGTGTTTTTCCTCTTTCCAGGCCTAATCGTAGGATACGCTCCATATAGCTCCTTATATGCCTGCCTCGTGGTCTTCTACCAGTCGGCCTCGCCTTCATACATTTACTTGGCACTCTTTCTTCCCCCATTCTACAGACGTGTTAGTACAAGAGCCGGGAAGAAAAAAAGGCAGTTATTTCACCCCAATTTTTTATTAATTTAATGAAATATAGGTATAATTACTAGTTAAAAATGATGAGTCTGCCAAGTTTAGGTAGGCAGAATAAAAAATGGTGGATGTTTCAAAACCTTAAAAAAACATTAATTTTTCATTCGGAGCTCTATATCTTAAAAACTACCAACAACAGTAGAAAATCTAAGAGAACATTATTTAAAGAAGAGTAAATTTTCTTAAATATTAGCCCAAAAAGAGCTATTTACGTCCAATAGTTCTCGAGATATATCTTTTTAAAAAGTAAAATTTCTTAAAAATCTTTAGAAAGATTAGTATTTAGTTAATTTATTTTGGGAAATCCATACCTCAGGAACTATGTGACGTACAGATGTCTATTAGCACTCAAATTAAACCTAGTTTAATGGACTATAAAGAAGTTTCTGACCTTTGCCTTCGTAGGAATAGTAGTTTTCATGATATTTGCTAAAATAAATTGATTTATAGTTGTTCCGACAATAAGCTTGATTTAGGAAAAACTTCATTCCAGAAACCATTGGACGTACAGATGTCTGTCAGCGCTTAAATTAAAGCTACTTAAATTTACTACAAAATAGTTAATATTTTTTATGTTTGTTGGAGTAGTAGTTTTGATTATATTTGACAAAATAAACTCACAAAATGTTAATTTCTATTTGTTTGTAAAAAATGTTGGATTTTTGAAAAAATATATCTCTAGATCCATAAGACGCACATATGTCTGCCAACACTCAAAATAAAAGATATTTAACTTACTATAAAGAAGTTTATGATACTTATCTTTGTAGGGGTAGTAGTTTTTATGATATTCACATATGAATATAAATTTGTCCGAACAACTATAAATAAATTTATTTTAGCAAATTTTATGTAAACTATTACTCCTACGAAGATAAACATCATAAACCACTCTATATCTCATTAAACTAGCTTTAATTTGAATGCTAATAGACATCTGTAGGTCAAATGGTTTTTAAGGTATAAATTTTTCAAAATAAATTCACTAACTACTGATCTTTGAGTACGTCCCATACAACATTTTTATGAAATGTTGCTTTTTAAAAAGCTATATCTCGAAAACTATTTAACGTAAATAACTCTATTAGGGCTCATATTTTAGAAAATTTACTCTGCTTTAAATGGCATTCTCCTAGTGTTTCTTGTGTTGTTCCTACTTTTTAAGGTATAGAGCTCCGAATGAAAAATTAGTTTTTTTTATCGCTTTGAAACAGCCACCATTTTATATTCCCTCTACCTACACTTGGCAGACTCATCAATTTTGACTATTAAATATACATAGCTTTCATTGAAGTAATCCAAAATTGGGGTGAGATAACTGCTTTTTCCCCCTCTTGGGCTCTTGTGCTATGTCCATACCATCGGAGCTGTCGGTGTTCAATCACTGATTTCACTGAGGGGATCTGAAGTTCTTTTCTTACATTTTTAAATCAGTTGATACTAGTGGCCATCACAGTTTCTAAACAGCCCTTCCTGTCTGCGTTCAGTTGGTGTTATTTTTTGAACATTTTAAGGATTTATTTTAGGCAAAATTACAGTTCGGAACCCGACCTTTTCTGCGTTGACTTTTACTTGAATATGAGTTGCTGCTAACGAGTTGCCTGTGTGTAGTTGATCAGGTATCGTCATGAGGCACTGTCTGCGTAAATTGTTATTAGAGCGCCGTATACAAGTGGGCCCACCAACATTTGAAGAATTGGACTTGAAAACACGGTCTCAGACCTTTCAGAGCGGATAATATTCTCTTCATGACCATTTCATCTCTCTTCATCTCAATTGTTCAGTGTTATTTATTTTACATTCATTAATTTTGTAAATTTTTTTCTTTCAATTCATAATTTATTTTGCTAATTTTATTTTTGTCCAAAAGGCCTTTTATTTTTACTTATATTCATTGCTTTATTTTACTTTGTTTTCAATTGACAGCTTAGCCAAATAAATGTTTATATTCCGAGTCAGCTTGTTTTTTTGTTTGGTTTTTTTGGTTTTGTTCTTTCCAATTCTTTCCAACAAAAACATCTCAATTTAAGGTGGTTATAACAATTTCCTTAGTAGCAGCCTTTTTCCATTTGTTTATTTCCTAAATGTATTGCTATTGGCTGGGTACTTATTTCATAACTTATGTATATTTTTCTAAAGTATTGATAGTCTATTCTTATTATTATCAAATTTATTACTTAATTTATATAAATGGCCGTAAATGGTTAAATTTGAGGTGGTATAACTAGTAATAGACACACATGTCCATCAGTAATAAATATTTTTGTTTACTAATTTTATTTAAATATCACTTCGTTTTCTCATCAGAGTATTTCCCTATATTTGACATCACGTCCTCGAAGAACAACTTAAGAAGTCTTAAAAGTTTCTAAGCAACAATTAGTGGAGTGCCATTACCCTCCTTCTCTCCTTCTAACAAAAATATGACACTAAGTAGTGGGGATCAAGCCACGCCCTTGATGGCAACTTTAGGTTGAAGTCTTGAAAATGTAATTAAATGTAAAACCGTCCATTTAATCGTAAATGTAAAGGGAAAAGAAGTTGTAGTTTTTATTTTCAATTATTTGGTATATCTATAATGAAAATCTACTATGCCGTTTTCTGTTCTGACTCATTTTAATGTGAATATTAAGGATCTCAAAACATATTTACTGTTCTAATGAATAATATTTTTATATATTTCTCAAGTTTTTTGTGGCATGTGCATAAGTGCCTACATACTTGTTTTGTGTGTATTTATTCACATAAGGACATATGAGTTTATTTATTTAGTTAGTGTTTAGTATATGCATAGGAATTACTTTAAGTTACGTAATTATTTTATTTTATTTTTTATTCCTATATTTTTAATTTAGAATGAGAATGAGTTTTATTGTGTTCTTAATTTTATATTTGTTTGTATTGTATAAACTAAATTATTTTAATTATTTAATTTCTGGGCACAAATGCTTTCTTTAATAGTACATTTATGTTATTCTGAAGTGACATCGTCCCAGAATAAAATTTATTTTTTATTCTATTTTATTCGGTGAAATGTCATAAAACTGAAAACTTATATGCTGCTATTTTGACCCACCTTGTTAGGATTGTTTAAAAGACAATAATATTGATGAAACTATATCAAGCGATAAAATGTTTAAAATTAAATTGTATATCTTCTAACACAATTGAATTATTTTTTTTAATTAATTTTTTTAAATAATTTATTTATTGTTATTTAGAATATATAAAATATATACAACAAGTAAATTTACCTTAGGTGACATGATACAAACATGTGGAGAATCTACCCGTTGATAGAACTCCAATAACATTTCTTTCGAGGCAATCTTCTTTTCAGACGTCTAGGAAGATTATTAGGTGATGAAGGAGAAGCCAGGTTAGGAACAAGTGGATTTGGGTAGAAAGTTTGTGAAAGACATTAAAAAAAAAATGTCTTCTTAAATGTTTTATTTTCTTATTATGAAAATGATTCTATGATATGTATCAGAATCATTCATTTAGGTACAAATTATATGACCAATCTATCTATATTAATATTAATTCTCATTTAGAGTTCTAAATTAATTTCTTGAACAACTAAATTAAAAATACTGTTCTCAGAATATTCGTTTTGTTTATTCTTAGTTTTCCATTAACATTATTAAATTTTTTTCATACTTTTTTGGAGAGAAGTTATTAAAATAAGATTACCTTTTATTCCATTCTATAGAAACAGCAATTCGTATAATAAGAGACAAGATAACAAATATAAAAATGAAATAATCTTCTTGTTTTCTCCTTCTATATTTTTAATTTCAACCCTTATTTATTATGATTTAAATCTTTCTATCTCATTTCTTTTATATTTATTACATATACAGTACTTCCATCATGAAAAAGGCATCTTCATTTGTGCATCATACACAGTATACTTTACACAAGTAATGAACAATTTGTTTTGAAACTTATCAATATAAATAGTCACATTATCTAAAAATATTTGAATTATGTGGTAAAATTAGATGATTTTTTTTTAATTATTATTTATTATTATTTTTTTTGCTTTTTATCATTCTTTATAGGTCTGTTTCATTTTCCATTATTTAATTGTAAAACTTTCTATTTTTTTCCATGAAACATAAAAATAGTTATAGTTAAAAGTATAAAAAATATGCAATCATTTTAAATCAAGTAAAAAATATACATACATAAAAACCCAACACGGTCGTCCACAATTATAATCTATTAAAATTCAGAAAAGCACTGTAATACATGCATACAACAAAATAAAATAATTAAATACATTAGGATAAGAATAATAATTCTAAAAATATACCATTAATAAGAAAAAGGATCAATAAATATATAAATAATAGTTTTAGTCATAAAATCAGTATCCCCTCTGACTTCATGTGCAGTGTGCAGCTTTTTAGACATTTTTGTTCGTTATTTTATTTTATTTTATTTTTTTGCTATCATGATTTTTTGTTATTTTTATTAATAACATGCACTCAGGCGATGAACAACATTTCGCTCGATTTATCCCAAAAAAAAACCTAACTACCGCTAATAATCTTGATATAGACTTCCAATCGGAAAAATCACATTCGAAAAAAAGAAATTTTGAACGCACAGATTCAACTCAGTCGCAGTCATCCGTTAAAAAAATGGGTAAGTATTACCAAGAAATTACTCCTCTAAAAAAAAATTACTCGTCTAGGGCTGCTCATTTAACATGCTATCAGAAATCGACCTTTCCTCAGATAATCATACTAGAACAACACCAAGTACCAGCAATAACAACACTAACCTGACAGACCTACAATAAAAATACCTCCGATATACCTACATAATGCTAACAATTACAGGCTACTTTTAAACGACTTGAATTCATTGTGCATCGAACCATTTACCACCCAACTAATTGGAAACAATACGAAAATTATGTTAACGAATATCGAAGATTACAGGACTTTAACTAAGTATTATGATGAAGAAAAAATAGAATACCACACATTCTCAATGAATAAAAATAAATATTTGAACTTAGTGATTAGGAAGGTTCCTTATAGTATTACCGAAGACGAATTAAAGGTCCAGTTAGAATCAAAACAGTTCGAAGTTGCCTATATATCCAGGCAAGGATAAAAAACCAACTCCACTCTGTTCAGTATCTCTTAAAAACAATGAAAAGGCCAAAGATATTTTTAATCTTAAACATTTATTTTCTGCCCTAATTATAGTAGAACCCAAACACAAAAACATTGACATTCCTATGTGTACTAACTGTCAAAGATACGGTCATAGAAAGAACTATTGTCATTAGGAACCGAGATGTGTGGAGTGCAAAGGTAAACACCATTTTTCAAAGTTTCCGTTAAAATTCATGGGTAAGCCATTTTGTGTGAATTGCGAACTAGCTCATACGGCTAATTACAAGGGATGTAAATATTATCAAATCCTTAAAAATAAAATAAACTCACCTTCAGAACCAAATATTCGTAAAGCTGAGACTAACTCAAGCAGGCCAGCCACGAAAATCACTTCAAGAAACTCATATCGCTGATGTTATTAAAACCACCGGAACCAAAAACTCAGTCCACAGTTAATCAAGACAACGAAATAAATGGTAAAAATCGATTGTCTTCAATAGCTAAAATTATAATCGAAGCTATCAAGCCGTATTTACGACAAATTATGACTCATCTATCCACGTTAGTAGCATCTTTCTTTACAAATGGACCATAATATAAATAACAGCTTATCTACAGTTATTAATTCTCTCCTCACTAACTGCGCTTTAATACAAATCATATATTATTCAACGAATGCTCAAATATTCATTTTTCGTCTATGTGTATGGAAATCAAGAAAATTAAAATTTTTAAACTGGAATGCTCCTGGCATATCTTCTCAAAGAAATGAATTTAAAATTTTCCTTGAATCAAATTTCATCGATGTAGCCTGTATGACTGAGACACATTTATCCCAAAACACCAAATTGAAGATCCCAGGTTACAAAATTTTACGCAATGACAGAGATTGTTCGACTCCCTCTGGTGGTGTAGCCTAACTAATAAAAAATAATATTGGTTTCCCTGAAAATATCATTACCAATGTACTTAATATGGAGGTTGTTTCGGTTCTTTTAATAACAACATTGTATATAATTAGGGGTGTCTTTTGGACGAGACTATACTCCCCCCCATAATCAACTGTTAAAAAAATATATATAATATAACGGTTATATCAACCATGTAAGGCCCATTCCAGGCCGATCTGGTATAAAATAAAATAATTAGTCATAAAAAATAATAAAATATATAATATTATTGTATACTTAAATAGAATATTGAACAACATCGAATGAGAAGTGGCCACCACCCGGACTAAGGAGTTGCTCAAGCTGCATTAGTTAGTACCTTCCTCACGCTTGGCCTCTGGTATATATTGGCCCTGCCCAGGGAAGGCTCTTCAGTCAGTTAGCTCTGTCGACAACAACATCATCAACATGAAATTCTACGCACTGGTAAGTTCTAAAGCAGAAGAACGTAATCCGCTTCTTGAAAACCGAATGTTAAATCTCTTTCAGGAATGTTTAGTTTCCCTAAATGTTAAATTTGTATTCATCTTAATGTTTACATCTCACCAGTTATTGACTCATTTTTTTTAATTTTCTTTAAGTTACTTAGAATGATTCTAGTTACTTTAAATTCATATTCGACAATACACCTTTAGATATTTCATAACGCAGAATTTCTTTATCCAAATAATACAATATCAAATTTTATGTCGTTTTATATTTTGTATTAATGAGGGGGTAACTGATTGGTAAGGTACTGATCTACTAACTTCAAGGATCCAGGTTCGAATCCGGGTGTGGAAGATAATTATTTTCTGTTCCAGGCCGTGAGGCTATGAGCTTAGGATCCCTCCGGAGTCCTTAACCTAGCCTCATAAACTTGTACACTTTATTGGGTAAAAATTTGGCGATCGAGAGCGATTCTGACCAAATCATTTCCTTGCACAGTAGTTGGTTCAGATCAGAAGAAACCTTGATAGTGAACTATTGCGCCTTAAGCCTCATGAATACCTTATGGACTTGTTTTTTCCAGTTTGTTATTATCTAGTGTGAAAATTATTGTAGCTCATTAACGAATTTCAACTGTAAGAACGTCATTTTGCAATTTTAGCCACTTTTTTAATTTCGCTCGACTAAACCTCTTTCCGTTTTAGATAAATGTTTCAAAGGTGATATAAGACCGTCACCAATCTGAGTTTAGCAAGTCGGATTGACCGGGAAAGATTCCTTTATATTATTCTTCTTCTTATTATTAAATATTATTACGTTATGATCTCCTCTTGTGAGATCGACCCATAATCTCGTTATAAGTGTCTGCAGATAAGTAGGGTAGGGATACCATAGAGGGTGGCAGTGTTAGGTTCACGTCATTTACCAATTTTAGCCACTTTTTTAATTGTTTTATAAATAATTTTTTTTTTAAAAAAAGAGGGATAATACTATTAATAGTAAGTGAATCAAAATAAATTATCTTTTAGTTCATGAAACCTTTTTTTCTAGCCTCGAGAAGCACTTTTTCTAGCACAGGTTGCTATAAATTGGGCAGTGAATAGTTTCAGTGGATCAAAGTAACTAAAGACCGAATTTTCAGGCAGAAAAATATATTAAAATATGTGAAGTAAAATGTCAAAAAAGGTGTAATAAAAGTCCAAAATTGTGCCATATCATACAGTAAAATCCCAAAATATGTAAAATTGTGCTTAAAACGCCAAAAATTTGCTAAAATCGACCTTATTGTTTTTAATTTATTATATTAATACAGGAAATGATTTTTTAACCATGTTTGTATTGAAGTAAACTCTATATCGACTCACCACTTCAAAATATAACTGAAATAAAAAATTGCCAATAACCATTTCTAAGTTTAACCACGTTTAAGGTGGCGTAGTGGCACTATGGTAAGATACTATACTACTAACTCCAAGGATCCGGGTTCCAATCCGGATAAGCAGAAATTTGTTTTCTGTTACACTGTAGCCTTGAGTCAACCCTGTGGGTCCTGTAGCCCTACTAGGGTCCACCCAGCCTTATAAATTGGGTACCCTTAATTGGGTAATAACCTGGCGGTCGAGTGTGATTCTGACTAAATCACTTTCTTGGACAACCGTTTGTCCAGACTGTACTTCCTTACAAAGTACTGCACCCTTGACTCTTCATGACTAGTAGAGGAACACATTTTATTTTATTTAACGTCTAATTTAAGAGGAATAATAAAGAACTACTAGGGGCATTGGAACCCAAGTTAATGTTTTTTATTAGAAAAATTGTGAGACACGTCCTTTTTTTTTTTTAGAGAACTCGTTATTTTTTGTTTTTGAACGCCCTATCTGATAATTGTAAACGAGGTTAGATTTAATATCAGCGTATACGAAATCACTGTCATACTTTCATATTCTTTTGTAGTAACTTGCAGGACAGATATCTGTCACATTAAAATGGGCCTTTAGTTACAGCTAATGACTGACTCTCTTTCAATACTTCTCCAAAGCACTTACCTCTGGGATATTCAATAAAAAAGAGGTATTTTTCATCAAGTATTCTCAAAAAGAATGTAATTATAAAACCCTTTTATCAGTGTATTTTTTCCGACGCGTCCTGAAGGCATAATTCGATTAACACTGCAATAAATATTTATATTTGTTAAAGATTTTCGGATAATCGTTGCAGAATATAAACAAACGTGAAGTATAAAATTGTTATAGAGTTCAGTTTCTAGTAAGAATTCATCCTCTTAATTCAGAAGCAGTTATTATAACAGCCATCAAAAGCCATTCGTTGGCCGAAAATTTTCAAGTTGTGTCAATTATGGATAAGTCAATTAGATGGTCAAAGTGTGGCTAAGTCAACTATTCAGGGTACCACCCAATTCTAATCATGGTGGGATATCAAGTTTTCTATAATTTACGTATATTTCTATTTCAAATACATCGCGTATAGAGGATATCAGGAGGAGAAGTAGTCATAAAGATATGACGAAAAATGAAAAATAATAAAGTAAAATATATAATATTACAAATATAATACTTTTATTTTATAATACAATACATCCAAAACTGCTTTAGATCTTGGCTGTCGCCGCTTGCATCGCCTCCTCCTCTGCCAAGCCTAGTGGCTTCCTTCCTGCGCCATTGGTCGCCGCTCCAGTCGCCGCCCCAGTCGCTTACACCGCTCCCATCGTCACTAGCCGCAGCGCCCAGGTCGTCCAGAGGAACTTCAATGCCATCGCCGCTCCTTACTACGCAGCCCCAGTCGCTGCTCCAGTCTTCGCTGCAAGGTACGCCTACGCTGCTCCAGCGGTTGCTGCACCACTCGCAGCTCCAGTCGCTGCACCT
>NW_027115546.1:77114-77570 GCF_000696795.3 Halyomorpha halys
CCGTACTACTTCTGATCTTCATTCAACTGTGTGACATAAATCGGAAACTTATACCAAATTAATGGATCGTTTTATACGTAAATAAAAAGTACAAATTATTTTAACTACCTTTTTTTTTTTTTTTTCTTCTCTCCTTACGATCTAATTCTTCTGCTGGTATGAGTTTAAGCTCAGTAGTCCAAGGTAATGGATCTGTTAGACAGGGTAAGGGTTAGGGTAACTAAGGTTAGGGGTAAGACTAACATCACTAAATGAAACTGTATGGTAGTCAGTAGGTTTACGACGAAGGGTAAAGGTGATTTGATGGGATTTGTTGGAATTTATCTTACTCCTCCAATTACGACACCATTCTTCGAGGGCTGTGATATGGGATTGGAGATTTTGGGATCCGATTAATGGGTCACAGTGTGATTTAGTATTTAATTTTGATTGGAGATTGTGATGGGATTACGTAAA
>NW_027115546.1:77620-83611 GCF_000696795.3 Halyomorpha halys
GTGATATGGGATTGGAGATTTTGGGATCCGATTAATGGGTCACAGTGTGATTTAGTATTTAATTTTGATTGGAGATTGTGATGGGATTACGTAAAAATATAAATGGTATTACACATAATAATAGATGCTGTAGTTTACATATGTTGAAGATATGGGTTACACAGGGAGCTATTGAAGTCTTGAAAGTCCATATTCTTGATCTCTTCTACTGTTACCTTCCCTCTCTCATCCTGCCTCCACCTCCTTGCCGGAGTATTCACTCATAGTGAATTGTTTATCTCAGTCAAAAATGATGCGGCTCTGTCGGAGATGCTGTTACTCTTCTTTCGTATAAGCCAAGATGACTACTCAAGCGTACTGCCTCTAGATATCATCTTAAATTCCTCATATAAAATCTTGAATTTCAATTCAAATATGAGGGTGGTACTTTCTTCAAACAATTTCTGTATCTTTTTTTTGACGTGACAACGTCTTATAAATCATTTTGCGGGATGCCATGTTAGAAAAAGTGTCCCGTAACGGAAATTGACTTCGTTTAACATATGCATATTATATCATATGTATAAAAATTAATTAATGTATAACCAAGCAAAAATAAATATCTGAATTCAATATGTGAACTGGTTTATTATTTCAAATATATAACATTGGATTGATTTTGAGGCCTACATGGGCACGGTTTTTTGTAAAGTAATTCGAGTTTATCACAATCCTTTTGAATTTTGAAACGGGCACTAACATCCAAAGTGGTAATTGAAGCATCAATTGATGATTCTAACAAAGCAAGGATACCAATCAATCAAAACATCAATCGAAGCATTGAGAGCAAGAGGCCATTGTTTTAATCATACCCTCGAAGAATAATTTATTTATTGTATTAATAATGATTTATGTATATGTATTGTATTAATACAAAAATTGAAAAACATTTTTATATGATAATTTTTTTCCTACGTCAAAGCAGGCATTTCTGCCATTTTGTTTCGAACACCCCAGTATACTCTCGCTTTGTTCACGGAACTCCTGTTATTATACGATAATACTATTTCAAATAAGAGCTTTTATAAACTACAAAAAAAATACAAGAGAATCTAAAGTTCACAATCAACTGAACCAATATTTCACAAAAAGTTGAAAAAAAAATTGTAAATAAAAACAGACAAAAATCAAAATAAAATAAAAAATAAGTAAATAAAAGTATATAAATAATTTAGAGTAATGAAGAATATCTCTAATATATTTAGGAGCATTGGTTTTACGTGATATAATAAAAAAGATTGGATAATTTATAAATAGAAGTTGAAATATTGTGAAAAATTTAGAAATAATATATGAGATCTATTGTATAACTACACTTATTTAATTTCTTTTCACCACCTGCTTCTTTTTATAATTTTCCATGTAGATGTTGGATTATAGGGAGAGATGTGGCACCGTGGTAAGACACGATGGTACTAACTCTAAGCGATTTGATACCGGCTAGGCAGGAAATTGTTTTCTGTTACACTGTAGCCGTGAGTCAACCGTGAGGGTTCTGGAGCCCTCCTGAGTCTCTTAATTTGGTAAGGATTTGTCTAGTAACAGTACTTCCTTACAAAGTATTGAGCCCTTGACCCCTCATAGGTTGTAGTGGTACTAATTTTTATTATTATTTGATTTTAATTATATATTTTTATGTTGGATTATACAGGGTAGGCATAACATAGAACAGTTCTCATATTCATATAACATACTAATTTTTTGATCCTATTGTATGAAGTATGCCTTCAACTATATGCTAGGCATACATTCACTTTTGGTTGGCTGGTTGGGTTTGAGTGGACTGTATATAATTGATGGTAACGATGAAATGAAACATGATTAAATGAAAATAAAATTCTATTATCTAAGTTACATATGGTGTAGATGGTGGGCGAAATAAAATATTTATGATTAGATGGTTATTAATTTAGAATAACAGAGCTATAGAAAACTGTAGATATAATGAGGTGGTTGATGATGATGTGGAGGTTAACTATATTGAACTGGGTGGACTTACTCCATGCTTCCTTTCTTCTCTCCGCATTCCTATACCTCTTTCTCCTCTGCTGCTTGTACCATTCCAGGAAATATACTCACTCATTTTACTGATGACTGAACAAAAGCAAATGGACTGGTTCTGGTAAAAGAAAATGGCTCTCTTATCCTAAGTTGCTTTTTCTCATCACAGAGGGCGCTGGAAGAGGTGGGTTTTGGCTGTTGGCCACATGGGGCGCTACCAATGCCTACATATGTCAGTCCCTCCAATTCAAGCTTTCGGTTAACTTAGGTTACCCGGAACATCTATACCTTTAGTTATTAGAATATTGGTTTAGTTATTGAAGGCTAATCTTACATAGAGATGAACTCATTATTAAGTGGCATAATTCGACTAAGCTTCAAGACTTCTATCAATAAATATCCATTACAGACTTGAGGTTGGTAAAGATTCAATACGGAAAGTATTTTGAACACGAATATATGAAGATGATTTGCTTTGAATATAGTGTAATACTGATATTGCATTATATTCAAATAGGACTGATCCTACCTCTATTTCATTTTAATTTAGCTGCAAACATTAACGTATACTTTAATAGAATCATTATGATTTAAACTACAGAAAATAATTTTGTTTTAAGTAATATTGGTATACCGCAATTACCCAAAACAAAGATTACCTCAAAGTACACCCCAACAGCTAGAGCTACAATGTTAAAGTAGTAGACAAATTACTCAAAAAGGGAAGGCATAATGAGTTGGACACAGATTATGAACCAAAATGTTTTTTATGATTCCAGTAGTGAGGGGTTTGACAAGTCCTAAATATTTGCTTACAGTGGAGAGGGAAACCAGTTCTACAGGTACACACCGAAGATCCTAGCGACAGAACTGCAGAGTATAGGAAGGAATAGAGATCCAGAGATCCAGGGTGGAACAACAATATATTTTCAAAAGTTGAGTTAAAATATTCTGTTCCCCTAACGCATATTATTACTCTCTACCTTGTAAGGTGCTACCTAGTGGTACCTTTGAGCTTTACAACGCCATCGATAAATGATACTTATAAGATATTAGCTTCTAAAAGATTCTCCTATTGTGATATTTATTGATTTAAATGATATATTCAGGACTATTCATGATAATAATAACAGCTTTATCTACATTTTACAGAACTAAAAGCTTCATCGTTGAATGGTATAGGTTTGGTTTGTAAGCATATAGAATTAACAAAATTTTCACTTCTTCATTGATGAATATTTACATTAATTTAAAATAAAATAATAATTGGTCTATTATCAAATAAAATATTTTCTAAGCTGTATTTGAACACTTGACTTTAAATGATAATTTACAACAACTTCTTCATTACTTTTGTACAGTAGCCCAACAGTCTCCAAATCTTTGAACTGTCTCATATCGCCATCTTGAATTTGATCTTCCTCTCCTCTTGTGTTCCCTTGGTACCCACTCTGTTGCAATTTTGGACCTTCTTCTAGTTTCAGGTCTGACAACATGACCGACTCACCTCCATTTGAGTTGTTTTGCTCCTTTTTTTAAGCTTTTAACATTAATCCTGGATTATACTTTTCTGTTGCTGATGCGGTATTGTTTTTTTTAGACTTATAATACACAAATTAAAATAAATTATTTACACAATTACTACAAATTGATTTGAGGCGATTGTTCATCTGAAGTCTATAGTGGTTCACGTTTTGGTAGTTAAGTCGTACCGGGTTGGTACGTAGTGGTTCTTGTAAAAGATAGAGTGTAGCAGTGGCGCTAAAATCCAAACATATGAACGTCGGGAGTGCTTTCCATTGGGATCTACTTCGTTTCTTAAATTTTGTTTTTCAATTTATAGCATTACATCTTGAAGATTGAAGCCCAGGCTGCTGCAAAACATCCTGTTATAAGTTCTATATTTATCAATTCTTTTATTGCCACTCTAAAATTTTATTTTATCTTAACTTTTTTTTTTCTCTCTTCATCTTTTTCTTAAATTCACTTTCTTTTTTTTCCATTAGAAGTCAATTATTTATTTTGTTAAATCCATAAATGTCATTGTTGTCTTTTCTTATTAACTTTACTTTTATCTTTTATTAAGAATTAGTATATTTATTTAGGAATTAGTATTATTATCTTTCCGGTTTTTCTCGTTATTTCGGGTTGAATATCTGAGTAAATAGGTCGGAGACCTAGAAGTCCAATCACCTTCATATTTTGTTTATTTATTTTATTTTTTTAATATTTAGAACCTTTCGCTCTATACGTAGTGTCTAAGATAACCGAATATTGAGCCTCTCTTAGCATATCAATAGGGACTCCCAAACCATTCACGTCTGCCACTGTGGATTTTGGTAAGAGACGGTTCCTTCAATTCAATCGTTAATTCCTGATATTTCCTTTGTTTTTCTCCCATAATAGAGCTTATATTATTATCGTTTGGGATTCCGACATCAATAAGTTCCGCTTTCTTTTTTCTTAAATCAATAAAGAGGATATGTGGTTTATTATGGCGTACTGTATGGTCCGTAATTATTGATTCATCCCAATAGAGCTTGTGAGGACCTTTTTGGAGGAGTCTATTTGGTTGGTACTTGTAATATGGTTTGTTATCATCAATTAACTTGTACTTTATCGCCAGGGCCTGATGTAAAATTTAGGTCATATTGTTGTGCCCCTGGAGATATTCAGTACCAGCCAACACTCCACATCCAACCGTGATGTGTTGGAATGATTCCAGCGCCACCGAGTGTAATCGACACTTCCGTTGTTGCGTCTTTGAACACATGCTTCCTATATGATCTAGTGGCAATAACCTCAACTTGAATGGCAACCACGAATCCCTCTGTTTCGGAGAATAGCCTTCCAGCTTTTAGCCATTCAACTGATCTTTCTTCGTCTATGGAGGCTTCGTTCAGTTGGCTGTGGAATCTCCCGTGCAGAGACTGTCTTTTCCATTCCACCAGTCGTTCTTTTTCTGAAACAATGTTCGGTTCATCCGCTTGGCTCAGGTTCAGTGCAATCAGAGCATACTCCATTGTAACGATTGATAAACACTAGAGGTTTTTGAATGGAAATATTGACGTAGTAATAATTATTGCTTGCGGCACGCTTCTTCAATATTTATGAATCCTCGTCCTCCTTCTTTCCTGAATAAATAAAGTCTGAATTTGGATGATATGGAATGGCGGAGCCGCTCTTGCGTGAGTATCGTTCTCACAAGACGATCTAGGTCTTGAAGGTTGGAATTAGTATTATTATTATCTTAATTTTTTTTTTATTTATAACATTGTATATAGTTAGGGGTATCTTTTATATGAGACTATACACCCCCCTCCCATAATCAATTGTTAAAAGATGCATGGGCAAAGCCCACCAGGCCGATCTGGTATTAAATAAATAAATAAAAAATGTTATAGAATATCATATAATCAAATATTTAATTTTGAAAGTGCCTAAAATAGATTTATTTCAAGCATTAACAGAATGAATATTTATGGGCATGTTATAAAAGAACCTGAAATCTAAGTTAGTTTTCTTCAAAGCATATCTCTTTTCTGGAATTGATTTTTTAATTTCAAAAAGGTTTATGGCAATTAGCGAACTAATTATAAATTATATCTAAAAAAATAACAAATAAAATTGTAATATTCCTTGACCAATTTAAAATTCTCATTTAATAATAAAATAGCATGATTGAATACTTATTCCTTACTTAACAAAAAATATTATTAACAAATGATAGACACGATAGATATAAGTGACAATGTCCCCTACATCGAAAATATTAGGGATATAGGTTTGAAAAGAGATTATTGATGTAAACAACTCATGATATAGAAAATAATGAAAACACTGAGGAAAACCAAAGAAATGAGACAAGTTTGAATTTGAAGCTAGAGAACAAAGGGACCCCATCGAGGCAGGGGTTCCCCAAGGCAGTGTCCTGGGTCCTGTCCTCTACAT
>NW_027115546.1:84727-113503 GCF_000696795.3 Halyomorpha halys
CCTATTGCGCACAACTGTTTGGCAGATTGTAATATCTATCAATAAATAAATCTATAAAAAAAAAAAAAGAAGAGAACAAAGGGTGCAACTGCATGAAAATCTGTCCTATAAAAGTAAGTTTCAATACCATTATTGTTTTTATCATCAAATATATCTTGTATTCCAAAGGATTTTTTTTTAAATGTTTGATGTTTCTCCCTGCTATTATTTACTGCAAGTTGGCCTCCTGAGGTTGATTTATTGCTCAAGACATTGGTCCCCAGCCAGTGAAACTAGCTGCACCCCATGGCCAACTGGAGGTATATATATGCCAGCGGCCAGTCTCTTCTTCAGTCTACTAGTACCTTCAAGTAGTGCATCTTCATCAACATGAACTTCTACACTCTGGTCAGCATCTTAGTAGTTAAATAGTAATAGTGTACACATTTATATTAAAAGTAATATTTTTATTTGAGATTAAAAATTCATTAAATTTTTTTAACTTATATTTTGTCAAATCAAACAAGCAAGAAGAGTCAAAAAAGTGGGCCTTAACAATCAATAGCAAAACTTTTTAATCCTGGGTGTATATGCAATATTTTGGAAAAATGAGGTAGTATATACTTAAGAATTTATGGGTCACTTCACAATTATGGCTTGTTTTATGTTTTAAAACAATTTTACTCTAAAATGACAAATAATTAAAAATTTTAAAATCAAAATATATTCCATCTATTCTATGCTACATATTCCATCAAATATTCTCGTTAAAAGGACAATATAAGTGTATTAAAAGTATTATATGCAAAAATATCATGCATTTTCTCAGTCCTTTGTTATTTAAAACTCATTATATCCAGCCTATATGGTTATTTGCAAAGCTTACCTCCGACCTTGAAAAGAGGTTTGTTCGGTTATTTTTTGGCCAAAATTTCTCATTGTACAGGAATGTGGAACATAAATCCATAAAAATAAGACGTGAAAAGTGCAGTTCGTGCCTGCCTTCGAATGCAAGTCTCAGTCCTTTGTCAAAAATAAAAGCTTGAAAAGTGACAAGTAGTTTCATTAATTCTATGCTTCTTCTAAGAATTGGAATCACTATTATTTCCCACCTTATGAAACATAACTTTCACTGTTTCTTGGAAAGCTTCCCAGTCTCGTGCAAGATATGGTATGTTATTTGATAACATACTCACTTTCTCAGTCCTTCATCTGCACTAATCCTAATAGGATTTAAGTACATTTAAAAAAAAAATTTATTGTAGTTCTTTTCTGAACTATTGCATGTTTTAAGGCAGAAAAAATTATTATGTTAACATTAAGGTTTTTTATCTCCGAGCTGTTTTTTTTTTTTTTTTAATACGCTGTATTCTCAGTCCTTTGCTCCATCACCTCCTAAGGACTAATAATACAAGAGCCCAAGAGGAGAAAAAAGACGGTTATTTCAACCCAATTTTTGATTACTTTAATGAAAGTAATGTATAATTACTAGTCAAAATGTATGAGTCTACCAAGTGTAGGTAGGGGGAATATAAAATAGCAGCGTATCAAAACTTAAAAAAAGAAATAATTTTTCATTCTTAACTCTATATGTGTAAAGCTTCCAACAATACTAGATAGAACAATATACTAAAATATGAGCCCTACGAGCTATTTACGTTCCCGAGATGTAGCCTTTCAAATTGCAACTTCTTATAAAGGATGTACTGAAAAATCAGTAGTCAGTGAATTTATTTTGAGAAATCAATATCTCAAAAACTTTTCAATGTACAGATATCTATAAGCACTCAAATTAAAGCAAGTTTAATGCACTTTAATGTAGTTTATGACGTTTATCTTCGTAAGAGTCGTAGTTTTCACGATATTCGACAAACTAAATTCACAAAATCTTGGTTTCTAATTGTTCGGACAACCATTTTGATTTATGAAAAAACATATCTCAGGAATCAGAAGACTTACAGGTGTCTGCCAGCATTCAGATTGAAGCTAGGTACATATACTATAAAGTATTTAATGACGTTTATCTTCGTAGGACTAATAGTTTTTATGATATCATTAAAAATAAATTTACAAAATGTTAATTTTAGTAATTGGGATAAAATCTTTGAAAATATCATAAAAACTACTACTCCTACAATTGAAATCCCCAAGATGAATGTAATAAACTACATTATAGTACATTTAACTAGCTTTAATTTGAGTGCTGGCAGACACCTTCACGTCTTGTAGTTCCTGAAATATATTTTCTCAGAAATCGAAATTGTTGTCCGAACACTTCCTTCCAATTCTTTGAATCATAAATTAAATTTATCAACAATCTTAACATTTTTTATATATATATTTTTTTTAATAAACATAAAACTACATTTATTATACAAATTATATATCATTATAATTTAAACAAACATTTATATTATAAATTACAAAAACTATCTTATTAAAACTATTGTAATTCTATACATTAATTTTTTTTTCTAACTAAAACCTTGAGCACTGATTTTCATTTTATAATTTAGAGAAAGTAAAAAAAAAAACATCAAAAATATTTACAATTTAGTTACCTTGTGTTAGTATGTCAATATGCCTACAATTTTATTTTTAATAAAATATATATTTTATTTATTATATACTCGTAATTATTATGATTGGCGCGACAGACCATAGAGGTCCAAGACCTAGCGCGATGTACGTAGGAAATACATCGCGCGTCTCATGACGTGGTTTTCATAGGATGAGTTCGTCAATTCCACGCCCACTTTTGTGAGTCCCACCCATTGGCTAACGGGCCTCACAAATGCCCGGGGGGAGGTTGTGAGTGAGTATAGTATAATTATATAGTTGAAAAAATCCCGGATAGGGCCGGGAACTCGATCCCGTAGCCTTTGGGTTGGCAGACAGGCGCGTTGCCACGCTGCTGCCATCACCTCCATATACTCGTCATATTCTATTGTAAAATTATTTTTTAAATTTTAGATATTTGATTTAAAAATAAAAAATTCTGTTGTGCTACAGCCTATGAAGGTTCAGAGGTTCAGTACTTTGTAAGGAAGTACTGTTACTAGTTGTGCAAGTTGATTTGGCCACCAGATTTTTACCCAACTTAGGTTACCCACTTTATGAGGCTACACTTACACCCTAGAATAATTAATCACCGCTGGATTCGAATCCTTGGAGTTGGTAGGATGCCATATACCGTTGAGTCCCTTGCTCTCAAATGTTTTATATAATGTAGTTAATAATAATATTTTTTTATATACGACATACCTTGACTGTACTTAATGTTGCATATCCCTCAGTGCACTGTCTCTGCAGGAAGGCAGGGGTACTTAAGTACCCTTACTGAAAAAATCATTTTTATTAATAGCTGGTAATCATTATTAAACCATCCCTCTGAAATCCAGATAGATATATAATCTGTATTTATGATTTTTTCTTAAACCACCTAACAGTTTCAATCCAGTGCCATTTTTATACTAAGGTATAAAATATTAAGGTATAAAGGCCAGACCCTGGTCCTCCTCGTTCCATGGGTCCACCTACTTTTAGGAAACCATTACTATTAGACCATTCAATGGATTTTTTTTTTTCCTAAAGATAAAACAGCCTATTACAATTTGTGTTAGTTATTAGCTTTCAGAAGCGTTGTTTGTTCTCTTACAAGTTGCAGTGCTCTCCACAAAGTGAGAAAACAACCAACCCCTTCAGTAGTTTCCCTTATCAGTGACATTTTCATACCTATGAGACCACTGGGTCTTCTCACTCCTGTGATACATATATTATGACGAATCAGGAATGAACTGAGAAGTACAATTGCTTCAATCAATAATGAGCAGTTTAGCATGGCTATTGATAGAACAATCAACAACAACAAATAAATAAAAAATCAAGGAAAGTGCCACTTGTAAATGTTTAATTTTTCATCTTAGTGTTTAATATTTTTCAAGTATTAATTGAATTAAGGATCTACAATCAAGAGAACCTCCTATAACCTAAAGTGGACATGGGCTCAACTTGATCATTGACGCCTCCGACTTCATCCTGCTAAGTTTCCAATCCCATAATCTGACAGGCCTTGTAATTTTTTCCCCTGATTCTGTGGAATGTTATTAAATCATAACCTCTGTTTCAACCAATAGATCTTGGCTGTCGCCGCTTGCATCGCCTCCTCCTCCGCCAAGCCCAGCGGCCTCCTGCCTGCTCCACTGGTTGCCGCTCCAGTTGCCGCACCAGTCGCTTACACCGCTCCCATCGTCACTAGCCGAAGCTCCCAAGTTGTCCAGAGGAACTTCAACGCTATCGCAGCTCCTTACTATGCTGCTCCAGTCCTCACCGCCAGGTACACCTACGCCGCTCCAGCGGTTGCGGCTCCAGTGGCTGCCCCAGTTGTCGCTGCACCTGCAGTCGCCGCTCCAGTAGCCGCACCAGCTAAGCTAGTCGCTCCAGCAGTTGCCGCCCCTGCTGCTCTCGCTGCACCTGCTGTTGCTGCACCAGCTGTAGCTGCTCCAGTCGCTGCTCCTCTGGCTTACTACTTCTAAACGATGTCTGACTTGATGATAAATTTCTGATTTTCATGCAATAAAAAGTATATACCATTAGAAAATAATATTTTATTTACCTTACTACCTTCCTAGTCATTTCTGGCATACGTAATTATCTACAGGATACCACCCTATTCTAACCATAGTGGGGGGGAGATTCAAATTCAATTAAAATCAAGCTTTTATTCCATTTTGTGATTGAGCATTATTATTTATATGCATACATTTTGAAAATGGGCGCTTGGTGTAAAGTGATTTTCAAAAGAAAATTTTAGTTTAAATTTCTATTGTATAATATATAGCTTTATTCAATAGAAATTTAAACTAAAGTATAAGACAAAATTGCAGGTAGGTGTATAAAAGATTTACTATTCTTTACTTATGTTGGATTGCTACAGATTGTGTATTTTTATGGTAGTAAATGGTCAATACAAAAACTAAACAATAAATTTCTTTTTATACTTAATCTTTTAGCCTGGTATCCTCACACAAGACTGAAAAGACAAGAAACTGCACGTCGATTTCGACTATTACAGCACTTATTGGACAAATGGTCTAAACTTCCAATTCATTATAAAAGACTGATCTACATGACTGTAATAAAGCCAATCTGAACATACGGAGTTGAGCTTTGGAACTCCTCTAAACCTCTTGTATCCAATCTTTACAATCCAAAATCCTTCGTAAAATCCTCAATATTCCTTACTTTGTCTCAAATAAAATCATCCATAAAAACTAAATGTTCGTTATATAACCGATCTAGCCTGAACCAGATATCATTCCTTCCATTATAAACTCCCTAACCACTCAAACCCCCTAGTTTCTAACCTTGCATTCTCTTCCATTCCTGACAATCCTCCAAGGAGCCCGAAAAGAAGATGGTCACGAGATTTATGTAAATCTTCATTAGAATGCTGCAAATGGGTAGTTTCTCTACACGCCTGTAACACTCCTATTTAACCGAGATCAGATTTACTAAATGCATTATAATGTACAGTTGTAAATAGCAATAAATAAATATTAAAAACAAAACAAATAGCTTTTCAATCAAAAGATCTGTTACTGTGTGGAGTTGAGCTGTTATATCAATTGTATCCTTCTCTACAACTATTTCCAACTAAAATGAAAATTTTCCTCTTAAAAATGAAAAAAAAATTAAAATCTTGAACCAATAACAACCCAGGGCACTATCCAATTATAATGGTTTCATATAGAACATTATTTCATTTTTTCTTGAATAATAATGTATTATATGCTCCTTTAAAATGCAAAATTGTAATTTAGTGATTAAGAGAATTATAAATATAAATTAACTTTAAGTCGTTTGTTTAGTCTTGTTTAAAGGCATCAAAACTTTTGGTCATCAACCACTATGGATTGTAATTATTATGAAGCTATACTATACTATACTATACTAGAAACGTTAGCCATGTAGTATGTTTTAATAAAGAAGGATAGACTATTTCAATAATTTTTGTTATTATTAATAAAACTACCTGTCTCGAATAAGATAACAAAATAAATAAATAATAATTGGTTTCTTCAAATTCGATTTCATGAATCTGCAAATCATAGTACTTCAAAAAGTTATCATTACTTCAAGATTTCTACTCCTTCTCCTATATAACTTCCACCTATAAACATTTTTTTTTATTCATAATCTACATGTAACCACCCGACAAGTAGTAACTTTGCTGAGATATTGCCATTAATTTTTATGAATGAGTTGAGTTGATATGTCGGTTCATTTACTTAACAACATTTTTCTGTAATAGTTGGAAATGAACGCAGTTTGAAACAAGTGTTACAACACACAATTTTCCTTTAACTGGGCTCTCTCTATTTACTATCAATCGTCATCAATGAGTACCATACAAACCTATTTCAGGCCCGATTTTCTTAAAAAAATAAATAAAATAAAATAATCTATTTTAAACTACGTACTCGCTATTTTACAAGACTTCTAAAAAAAAAAATTATTCGATTTTTCACCCTATTCAGAACACGCCATAAAGGAATAAACTAATTCTATAATTTTCAAAATATGATTTAATGCTACACTTGTTTTCCTTAATTGAAAGTCTGCCCAGGAGTAAACTACAAATATTTGCATTTTTATATTATCAAAGTAACAACTTCCGAAACACTGAACCATGAACACGGAACGATACCACAAAAATGTGTAACATCTTATTATTGGAACAGGTTTGAGGGACTATTTTTTCATAAACAAGCTGGCTGAAGTAATCATTACAGGTATACATTTATTTTTTTTAACTTTTTGATATTACTTAACTTAAAATCTATCTATTTCAATTCAACCGCTTCTTGGACTTGCGACTTTCTGCTGGATGTGGTCCTTTTTATCATCTTGAAATTTTATGCATTTTCGTGTTTAAACTAATAAAAATAATTATGGGATAAATATATCACAATAATTAAAGCTCAGCTCAAAGTTATCAAGTTATTCATTAACGCTGGAATAATTATTCCTTAAAATGAGTATATGGTTTTCAAAACTAGTGCATTTATTTTTTTTAAATAAGTATCTTATAGCAATTATAGGTTGGTGTCACCAGAAGTTTCCCCTTAACTCTGTCCGCTTAACTATTCAATATCCGAAGTGCATTTATATATTTAAAATAAAGTATTTTTTAAATATTTTATCATATTTTTAATAACTTGTTCCATATAATTCCTGCCAACTATTTTGAAACAATTTCCTAATTATTTCAATTATGACTTTTTAAATATATTTTTTAATACATTTTAAATAATCTCTTGTGAAATAATTCTAAGTAATCAAGGGTTTACGACATTGAATAGACCATATTATTCATTTAAACTTTTTTTTATTATATTATGATTTTTTAATGCCTCCAAAAAGGGCATTATTTGGTAGTGTTCATATGTAGTAAGGGAAAGGTGCTACTGCTGGTGCAGCGAATGCAGCGGGTGCAGGTACAACTGGGGCTGCAACAGCCGGAGCAGCCAGCCTGGCGGGTGCAGCAACAGCAGGAGCAGCGACTGCGGGTGGAGCGTAGGCAAATCTTGCAGCGACTGGGGCAGCTACTGCTGGAGCAGCGTAGGCGTACCTCGCTGCGAGGACAGGAGCGGCAGCGGGAGCAGCAACTGCGGGAGCTACGAATCTAGCGGGTGCTGCAACTGGCGCGGCAACTGCAGGAGCAACAACTGGTGCAGCGACCGGTGGAGCAGCGTAAGCGTACCTTGCTGCGAGGACAGGTGCTGCTACTGGGGCGGCAAAGTAAGGAGCAGCGATGGCGTTGAAGTTCCTCTGGACGACCTGGGCGCTGCGGCTAGTGACGATGGGAGCGGAGTACGCCAAGGGGGCGGCGACTGGAGCGGCGACCAATGGTGCAGGTAGGAGACCACTAGGCTTGGCAGAGGAGGAGGCGATGCAAGCGGCAACAGCCAAGATCTAAAAAATAAAAGAATTATTATCCAAACCCAAAATAAAAAGGATCAATTTAGTTTTCAGTAAATATAAAATTTCGCAATAGTTGTGCTTTCAATCCGCCTTCGATTCAATATGGCATAAAGTTTATCTTTAAAAAAAAAATCTAATAGAATATTTTCTAAAATCATATCAAACTCTCATATATTTTAAAAAATAATTGTTTCAATTTTATATTTAAAATATTTCTAAAATGCTTTAAGGTTGAAATTTTAGTTTCATATTATTTAAAACAAATAAACTGCCAATTAACTACAAGGTTGCTGACCAAAGTGTTGTAGTTCATGTTGATGATGATGCTCTACCGGAGGTACTAGCAGACTGAAGAACTGATACCCCAGTGCCACATATATACTACCCTGTCGAGAGCGTGAGCGTACTTAATAATGGGATGGACGCTTACCAATGTCTTGAGCAAGGTCCAAGTCGGTCTGATCAAGAAAGAGATTTTAAAGTCCCAACAGTACGAAATAGGAAACAGCAGTTTCGCTTACTAACGTGTGGAAAATTAAAGTTATTCCCTTTTAAGAGAAAATGGGAGATCAATTATCTTTCATAGAAACAGACCTTCTTAAGATCCATCCATAAACTCAACGAAATAACATAGAAGTTATTCATAAATATCTATAATACGGGTTATTGGAAAAAAAAAGTTTTTAAACTTAAAACATGTTAATACTTATAGATTGATAAACTATATTCTCATTTGAACTTTCAAATTAAAAAAAATAAAACTACCATAATTTCTAAACAAAAAAATAATAATTTTTCAGATTTTTATATAAATTATAATTTTTAAGAATTATTTATACGTATTTCTTGTCATAAATGACAGTAGGGTAAGTCTAATACTGAACATTATTATGGAATGAAGTAAATATAATATTCAAGGTTATATTATTTGCTTAGATATAACATACCCATATCATTTAGCAATTTAAAAAAAAAAAATAAGATTTTCGCAAGAAACGAAATCAGACTTACTCCACCGACATTCTCAACAACAACCCTCTTGAATAATAATGGGTTTCTATTATTGACTCAAAAGTTCAACAAATATTTCAGATGACAAAGTGGTGTAAGTTAATTAGTGTTCATTTTGAGAGGCAGATGCTTCTACTAGAATTATTGTGATAAATATCTAATCCAAACTTTTTGCAGAGATAAAATTGAATATTGTTATGAGCATTACTTGTGAAATTAAAATTTACTTTAATAAGTTTTGAAATACAGTTTTGGAAGTCAAAAAATACTATTTTTGAGGTGAATAAAAAATTGAAAAGCAGCCACGAAATCTGATGAGTTAGCTTCAAGGGAGGAGCAAAGTATATCATTGATTTTTAAAATTTCAAAAAACAGAAAAAAGATCATATTTTTTTTCAGCATATCAAACAAAGCATTAAACCAATTTTAAAAAAATCAAAAAATAATTTGTTTGTTCTATTTTAAAGACGTAAAACATTTTGTTGATCAATGTTGTTCATTATAATTAAGAATTTTTGGTCTATATCATACTAAATCATACAACTAAACGCACTTACACTATGTTAATTCTCAGATCACAGTTTGGATTCCGAACATCCCACTCCACTATCCAGCAAAGTCATCACGTGGTGGACCGACAAAAGACGAGACAACTTTTTTGGAATGAGGAATTTGCTTCGCGGGAGTCTTTTTCGATATAGAGCAGGTTTTAGATCGAGTCTGGCACCCAGGACTGCTTTACTAACTCCGTAATTCCTACCTCCTTCATCATTTCTCATCATCCGTTCCTTTCTCACTAATAGTCTATTCCAAGTAAACCACAATGGTTCCTATTCATTCCTCTATTCTCAATCCACTGGTGTTCCTCAAGGTACTCAAGGATCCCCGGTTCCATCCTCTACACCGTCTATAAAGCTGACATCCTAACAAATTCGAAACACTATCCTCACCCTCACCACGTATGCCGATAACACATGTGTGCTCACAGTTGGTAATAACCCTTTGATTGCATCCCAACGCTGGAAGAATGGTGCCGAAATTAGGGGATAAAAATAAAGGTGATTTGCTTTATTCTTCGTCGTAAACCTACCGACTGCCCTACAGTATCCTTTAGTAAAATCCCCTGTCGAACAGATCCGTTACCTTGGACTATTTCATTACAAACGACTGATCTACATGACAATAATAAGGCCTATCTAGACATACGGAGTTGAGCTTTGGGGCTTCACTAAACCTACGAATGGCTCTAGTATCCTTACAATCCAAATTCCTCAATACACCTTACTTTGTCTCAAATAAAATCATCTATAAAGACCTAAATGTTCCTTATGTAACTGATTTAGCCCTAATCAAATATCAATCCTTCTATTACAAACTCCCAAACCACTCAAACCCATTAGTTTCTAACCTCGGTTCCTTTTCTATTCCTGGCAATCCTCCGAGGTGCCTGAAAAGAAGCAGGCCTCGAGACATTATATTGTAGAAATGTTTTCAGAGTGGTTATATATACTACCAATGGGTAATTTCTCTACATGATTGTACCATACCATTATGTTCTTAATTCAAAGTTACTTGTTGTATTTTATGTACAGTTCTAAATGTCAATAAATAAATTTTTAAAAAAAACACTGTTAAATAGACATTTACATACACACGTACGAAAATTTCAACACCCACACAAAATTAATTATCAATTAAAAATTGAAGAAGTGCTATAATAATTATAGAATGTTGTAATAATAGAAATATGTCATGCACTTTTCAAGATTTAAATGCCAAAGAGAGATTAGTTTCTTTATCTTGGAGTGCTTCATATAAATTTCGGGTCAGTCCTATTTTATTTATTGTTGGTAATTAATGAGGACATTCTTGAAAAATATGCTTAGCCGTGAGAATGAACTGACAATACTGGCACTTTGGTGGCGGCAGTTTTTTAATAAGGGGAGAGTGTGTATGTCTCAAGAGGGTTAGAGCAATTTCCGCTCTGTGGCTGATGCGGTAGGACATCCCCCATGATTCTACTACTCTTTGGATTTATTTTAATTTACTCGCAGAGCTTTCATTCCTCATCGCCTACCATCGTTCTGTTATCTTTATTTTAAAAAGCCTACTGAGTTCTGATGGAGTAACAACGGCGGTACCTCGGCCAAGGAGCGTGAGTACCCCTTTGCCTGCGAGCTCGTTCCCAATGATATGTATTGACAATATTGGATTGAGAAAAAAGAAGTTAATTTAGTCTAATTAATTATATATCCCGTATATTCAAATATTGCTAGATTAGATATTTGGTCGCACTTATCAGCGAATAGAAGGCCGACCCTAAGGCAGGTACACCAAGCGCTCTACGCGAACACCTGCATGACAGTCTGTACTAATTACTCTTATTTCTGAGCCATAAACCAAAAAAAAAAACAGGAAAATTCTTTGGATCGGAATCAAGAGAGAAGAACGCCGACGATTAGATCGAGTTCTGGCCTAGGCCCCAAAATTACATCAGTCAATAGAAAAGTAGAGGAAAGGAGAATAATTCCATCGAGGGAAAGAACGAGGAAAGGCTTTCTTGGGAGGTCATCGAAAGAGTGGAGAAGGAGGGCGGACATCTCCAGCTAGACCAGACCGATGAGGAAGAACGAACAGAGGACCATGGACCAGCATAGCTAGAAACTGCCATACCCGCCTGAAGACATCCAAGCCAACACATAAATTAAGTAATACTCCTTAGATGTTATTCTGAATCGCAATAAAATTAAAAATAGATCAAAAATTAGTATCCAATTCTGTCTCAACACTTTATTTTTCACTAGTCCAACGTTTCGGCCATTCTAGCCATCTTCAAGGACATCTTCAATACAAAACTCCTCCTCACATTAATTTACAATTTCTATTGCAACTGGTTTACTGGTTATATGGTTAACTGGTTAACAAACCAGTTATATGGTGGTGTATTTAATTGTTGATAATCTTATAGAGGAAAATTAAATATTAATGTTTTTAAATTTTAAATAAATAGGTTTTGAACTTATAATAAAGAAAATGACCTGGCCAAAATAGCCTCCAATAGAAATTGTAAATTAATGTGAGGAAGAGTTTATATTGAAGATGTCCTTGAAGATGGCTAGAATGGCCGAAACGTTGGACTAGTGAAAAATAAAGTGTTGAGACAGAATTGGATACTAATTTTTGATTTATTTAATAATTAAAAATAGAGTCAATGTAATATGCACGACCTCGGCCTTGTATTCTCTATCCAATAGTGCATTAAGTAAATAAAAATCTATTATGCCTCAGTTGTAAATATTTGTAAATACATTTTGATGCTAACCCGACTTGAATAAAACACCTTGCATGTCACCTGATTATCATAGCTTAATAATTAGTGAACACGACACCATTCAATTGAAAGGAAATTCAATGATTAGTTATAAAACCATCATACCATAGCAAAGGGTTCTGTGATATGTAGTTCTTGGTTTAAATATACATTTAAATGTATTATACATTTTTTTTTAATAATTTATTTATTGTTATTTACAACTGTATACATATATACACATCACGTAAATTTGTTGTAAGTGATATTATGACATACATGTGGAGAATCTACCCATTGATAGAACTCCAAAAACATTTCTAAAGGAGAAGATCTCGAGGCCATATTCTTTTCAGACGCGTAGGAGGATTGTTAGGTAAGGAAGGAGAAGCCAGGTTAGAAACAAGTTGGTTTGGGTGGCTGGGAAGTGTATCATGGAAGGATTGGTATCTGGTTCTGCCCAAATCGGCAACATATGGAACATTGAGGTCCTGATGGATGATTTGATTTGTGACAAAGTAAGGAGCATTAAGGATTTTACGAAGGATTGGATTCGAGAGGAATTCGATGGTTAAGTGGCGCACCCCATAGCTCCACTTCGTATTTCTAGATAGGCCTTATAACAGTCATGTAGATCAGTCTTTTGTAATGGATTGGAAATTTGGACCGTTTGTCTAGTTAATATTGTAATAGTCGGAATCGACGAGCAGTTTCCTGTCTTTTCAGTCTTGTATGAGGATTCCATGTCAGTCGATTGTCCAGATTTATTCCTAAGTAACGGATCTGTTCAACAGGAATAAGTGGGGTATTATTAAAAGATACTGTGAGGCAAGACGAAGGTTTACAACGAAGGGTAAATATGATTTGGTGGGATTTATTGGAATTTATTTTAATCCTCCAGTTTTGGCACTATTCTTCAAGGCTGGTGATGTGGGATTGGAGGGTTTGGGATACAAAGGAAGAATCATTATTCATAGTAAACATTTAAATCATTATATATAATACATTTTTTACAATTTTAGGTCGGTTCCCATTAGAAACCGTGAGAGATATATCATAGAAATACATAAATAAGTAATAAAATGATGTTTCTGAAACCCTCATCAGCCGAAGAAACACTGTTAGCCAGAAGCATGGCACCAGTAATACCAATGTTGCTTGGGATCCATATGAAATTTATAGACATATCTTAATTTGAGAGTTTAAAAAGGAAAGATTTGAACCCTAAAATGAATGGTTCCAGATGCATGTTTCTCAAACATTTTAATGTGCTCAATGAATCTGAAATTATAACAATTGTGTATAGTAACTAAGAGGCAAAAATGCAGGGTTATGCGTGTAATTCCGTGGCACATACTGAGCATGTTATATGTAATCTGAATATTGTGGGTTGATTCGCGGTTAATTAAAGATAAAATAAGAGCTTTCTGATTTGGAATCATCAGTGAATATCAAAAAAATTTCCATTATTATTATTATTATTATTATTGGTATTATTTTTATAAGTATATAACTAGTACATATTCCTTTTCAGCACCACGAATAAATCCTGGGAGATTTTCGAAAAAGTTATGATCAAATAAATAATAGTGGTGATGTTAACGTTAAAAAAAATTATTTTTTTGAGTTTTTTAAATTTAAATAAGTGTTTCAGGATTTGTTCAAGGTGCTGAAAACGAATATGAACTAGTTTATAAAAAAAAAAATTGCTAACCTTAACATCACTACTATCATTTATTTGGTCATAACTTTTTTCGAAAATCTTCCTTTGCTCCTTGAAAACTCAACTGACAATTCAAACTTTTATGGTATAAAAAGGACGTCAAGATATTTATACTTCTTATACAGATAGATATTTAAACATATTAAATCGAACTCCTCTGGGTAATAGATCGATTTGAATATGAGATTAAATACAATATATTTATGATTGTTTAAGTATTTTTTGAACTTAACCAAAATACCTAGATTTGCCCATTTTTCATTTTCTTTGTTTTGTAGGGTACTGAGTCTAAACTTGAAATTAGTTTTTCTGTTTTAAATATTTTTTAAACTAGTATATTCCAAATTTAAAACAATTTACGCGTTAATTTTATTTTCTGTGCATTTTCTACTTTACGTTTTTTGTGGGGAAAGGAAATAAATTAAAACTTCTTATTGAAGAATGAACGTTGCAAGTAAAATGTGGTAATAATGTATAGTTAGAAACTCAAAGGGAGAAAAAAAGAGAGGGAAAAATAGAAAAATAAAAACTAGTAACTTAAATTGTATTTATTGTTCAAACAATTACGTATAGAAAAAATTTAATTTTGATAAAATAATAAATTTAACAATTATATCCGTATTACATTTCTTTTGTCAATGGTTTAATTTAATACAATTATAATTAAATAAAAAAATTTAAAAACCTGGGAAACTAATGTAATCTTTGCACCACGCAAATTTTACAGACTTGAACTGAAGCAGATAATAAAAATCAATCAAAGTAAACCATGTTTAAAAAAAAAATTTATATTTTCTTATAAATAAATAAGGTGGGTGGCCGAAATATAGCCTACCTAAGTTTTGAACAGCTGTAGCTCACTTAATATCCAATCAACCGGCCTCAAATTTTGCCTGTAGCTAGAATAATATATCTACTTTCTAAATAAAATAAGAAAATTTTTAAAGAAGAAAGTTTAGGAGAAATTTTTGCGCTCACCTATATCATTATCAATAGGCCAAATTAAGACCGGGGTCTCAAATATGACCAACATAGTCATAATATCGTATTTCGTTACTAATAAAAAATCAAAATTAAATTTAAACTCGATTCATATCATTAAAAAAAATTATTGTAGAAGATATTAGTATTATATTAATAAAATTAGAAGGTTACTCTTCCCATTCTGGACAAACAGACACCATGCCAAGTCAGCTGTCATACCCACCACACAATTAGTGGACACACGTTTGACACCTTAAGCGCAAATGGATGCAAAAAGATTTTCATGAATATAAAAGTGAAAACCGACCTCCTCAGACACTTTGCGGTCAAGGCCATCCTCACATCAGCAAACCTGTGAATCCTGTAAACAAGTTTCATTTCGTAAAATTCAGGTAAAACTGCCCTTCTACCCAATGTTTGCTTTGATACTAATGGAAGTAGAGTACGCCAAGGGACCCTAAAAACTTCAACTGCTTTGAAGGATGATTTCCTTTCATCGCTTTCAATGCATTTTTTATTTGGCATCCTGTCCATTTTCCTCTTTTTCCACAGAAAAGAACAACATAACATTTAATAAACAATTTCTAACAAAATAGCATTTTTGAAAATATGCTCGACCTCAACAGGAAACAAATGGTGTCCTAATATGGCCCACTTAGGAATCTGTAGGCCAAATTAGGGTAACCCCATGTTTTTATTGAAGTATACCCACTTTCATTAAAAAAAAAAAAAAAAACGAAATTCGAACAAGGCCCTAGTAATATCCTGAAAGTAGGTATCCTCAGCTTGATTTTGTTAATGATTTCGATATCATTAACAACCTTTTTACTTTAAAGCTACACCAGTGAGTGAATCGCAGAACCCGTACTTCCGTAACCTCCTGTTGTTGTGATGCCCTGCCTACGTATAACAACAGATTTTAAAATTTGTATTATTTTTCAGCACTAGGCGATAACTGAACCTAGGCCATATCCGGGTCAATTACCTTAGTCATCCTTTTCAGCATTTGTTTTCTTATTAAAAGGTTCCAATTGATATTTTTCTTTTATTTATTTTTCTCTACCGGAAAAGCGATATTTCAAAATTATCTTTAAGAAATCAGTGAACCGTCAATAATAGTAATTTAACTATTTATTGCTAACCAAGGTTTTGCCCTACTTTGCAGGGTTTTCCGTCATCCAATTTGCGTCTGTTATAAGCATTTACCCTCTCTCTTCTTTTTTTTTTCATAATGTTACAAATAAATTTAAATTTAGTACAATCCTACATTACTATCATTTACTCCCCCAAATCTGTCAGATGAAAGAAGTGTAGGATAAAAAAAAAAATAGAGAAATAAAAATTTAATTTATTTAATATTTATAATGTGATAGTTTCAAAATTATTCATGTTATCTTTTATAATGCTATTTTTTTAGTTCAACCACAAATCATCTAAATTCTTGATAATTACGAAAAAATTTGTATTTTTATATAAACTAAGATAGTAGTATTTATAGTACGATACTAAGTAAGTTCATTTTTTTTTTAATGACTTTTAAATTTTATATACCGGTCAATTAATTATTTTAATTGGACAACTAATCGCAACGACAATTTAGGAGTGATTAAAGATAGCTTTTTTTATAGTAATCTTTATATTTTCATTTTATTTACAAAAATAATCTATATTTATATATAAAGAAATGGTCTAATCTTTGTCCATTATAAACTTTTGAATTACAGGACCAATTTTCGTGCTGTTCTTCCAAAATGTTCACTTTAGGAACGGTTTAAAGATAATGAAATCCCTGAGTTCTCAAGTAGAGAAAAATTTATGAAGAAAATTATGAGTTCCTGGCCTGTAGTGAGTGATTTTTTTACGGTTATTGTACACTAATCGATTTGTCTCTTACCGAAGAATAATAATAAATTATTACTGATTCTATTAAGCTATATTATATTTACAGAAAATTATAAAAACATAATGAGGCTCGGGGTAAAGTAGGTCACATTTTTTTTTTATGAAAAGAGCATTTCATATTTGTTTTAGTGTCGTCATAAACTACCAAATACCATTTTTCAAAGAAATTAAAAATTAGAAATTTTTCACGCTGATTTAATTTGAGAAAAAAAAATCTTTTACCTTACTTTGATATGTTAGTTGGTTTCACAGACAGTATAATTTTTAATTTCGTTCCTTATTGCATGTATTGATTTAATTTGTGTTACCTAACCATATGATAAAGTACTTTGAAATGTTTAATTTTAAGTAAATACAATAATGTAAATCAAATTATGTTAAATATAGCATTGCCGGTTCAGCTAGTTGTAACTATACAAAAGATATCACTTCCCAAATAGGTATATTGAATGAGATCATTATCATTTCTTGATTAAATACAAAACAATGATATATGGACTGACGAATGATGACTTTTTTTCAGCTTGATTTTAGTTATCAAGACAGGCAATTGTTATAGTGATATTTTTATTTTCATTTTAATTTACAAAAATAGTTGAATCCAAAACAAAAGATATTATTTTTCAAATATATTCTATGCGATCGTCATTCTTTTCTGGATTAAATGCAAAAGAATGACACATGGATTGACATATTTTTTGGCTTGGAAATTGAAACATGAGATAATTAATTTTTGTTTGGAGATTACGTTCCCAACATTGTTCTGAAGGATAAAGTTTTACAATTCTAGTAAATTAAATCTAAGTTGAATAATGATTGACGAAAATAAATGAGATCATAATATGTTTTTATAGTTTCATTTTTTATTTACAAAAATAATTATATATAAAATAGGAACTTATATATAGTATGGGAAGGGTGCTGGTAGAGCAGGTGCTACTGCTGGGGCAGCGAATGCTGCGGGGCCGGCAACTACTGGGGCAGCAACCGCGGGGGCGGCAAGCCTGGCAGGGGCGGCCACTACTGGAGCAGCGACAGCAGGTGGGGCGTAGGCGAATCTTGCGGCGACTGGAGCAGCGACTGCAGGAGCAGCGTACGCGTATCTTGCTGCAAGGACTGGAGCTGCGACTGGAGCGGCGTAGTAAGGAGCGGCAAGGGTGTTGAAGTTGGTCTGGACGACTTGGGCAGTGCGGCTGGCGACAATGGGTGAAGGGTAAGCCAAGGGGGCGGCGACTGGAGCGGCTACCAGTGGCGCAGGCAGGAGACCGCTGGGCTTGGCAGAGGAGGAGGCGATGCAAGCGGCGACAGCAAAAATCTATGAGTACAGGATATATTACAATAGCTTTATCATCAATAACCAGTGTAAAAAATAATATTTAAATATATAATATATAGAAAAAATATCATTGTATAAAACCTAATAAAATTATGAAAGGAATATGGTCCGGGTGCGGTCAAAAAAACTCAAATAGTAGAATAATACTATTTTATTGAGCCAACGTTTCGCCTCACGTTGCAGGGCTTCGTCAGGGCTATTTTGACGGCAGTCAAAACAGAGTTGTTTTTTGACCGCACCCGGACCATATTCCTTTCATCTTTACACACGGTCAATCAATAATCTTCCATTACTATTTTTTTGTTCTTTTTTGACCGCACCCGGACCATATTCCTTTCATCTTTACACACGGTCAATCAATAATCTTCCACTAATAAAATTATATATTCCATGGACGTTTCATAACAATCTTATGAATCAAATCACACTATTTACAATATTTTTGTAAACATTACTCAAACATTTTACTACCAGGTACTGTGTATACAGCGCCTCCCTTGATCAACGATTTTTGTTTGTAATAAAAAATTTAAGAAGTGAATTCTTGTAGAATAATTTATAATGATGATTTCTTTCGAACTACTTCCCTTATTAACAATCCTAATCACATCTTTCAAAATAAAATCAATTTTACATGTTTATAAATTTTTTATCAATCCTGTAATCTAAGTAGTATCAAAATTTCAACAAAAATTTGTGTTCATATTTTTATTTGAAAACACCAGTGGATGTTTCACCAAGTTGATATGAGTACTTGTGGAAATAGAATATGATTATTTCAAATTTTAAAACAAATCATTTACCATCATCCACTTTTTTCAAAAACATAATCTGACTCCATAAAGGAAAATTATAAGTTATAATGTGATGTTTCTTGTTCTGGTTAGTAATATGTTCATATAAAACTAATCTTCGAAAGGGTAGCTCATTAGTAAGCACGGTTATGCTATCTCCAAGAACCTGGGTTCAAATCCGGATGTGTCAAATAATTATTTTCGAGTTGGGAAGCCCTCGGGGCCTCATAAAGTGGGTAAAATCACCTCCTTGCTCAACCATTTATCTAGAAAGAGTACTTCCTTACCAAGCTGTGCACCACTAACCCTTCATGGGGTTCCAGCGGTACAGTTTATTTTGAAAAAATAACCTAACCCTATTAAAAACACACAGTTAAATAAAATAAAACTTTTCGGTTTCGATTATTCGATCAATGACTGGCCAAAAAAATTCAAACATTATGTACTGTATGATAAAGAGAAACCTCAAATGTGGTAATTGACTTAAATTCTGAAAATCTTCTTTTCCTTTGTCCAATTAATAATAATTGCAAGTAACTATAATTAACTATTTAGTTTATATGTATACTAAGATGCTGACCAGAGTGTAGAAATTCATGTTGATGTTGCTCTAGTTGGAGGTACTAGCAGACTGAAGTACAAGGAGTATACTGGCTCATATATACCACCTGGCGAACGTGAGGGAACTGCAAACAGGATGGCTAACTACCAATGTCTTAGATAATTACCGAATTTCAGGTTCGATTTTGTTAGTTATATAATAAGGGTAAAATTTGGAGTAAAAAATATTTTCAGATTAAAACCCATAAACATTTATGTTCAGTAATTGATAATAGTAGAAAAGCCCAAGAAGAGGAAAAAGTCAGTTATTCCACCCCAATTTTTAATTACGTTAATGAAAACTATGTATAACCACTAACAAAAATTGATGTATCTGCCAAATAAAGTTAGGGGAAATAAATATTTAAACAAAAATTGTATACACAGAACTCCAAATCTTTGAAAGCACTAAAAACCCTAGTACAATAGCATTTAAAGTATAGTAAACTGGCTTAAATATGAGCCCTAATAGAGCTGTTTACATTATTTGATCCCCGATATACTTTTTTAAAAAGTAACATTTCATGAAATATATACTGAAAAATCAGTAATTAATAAATGTATTGTAAGAAATCTTAATATCAGGAACCATGAGACATACCGATTTCTATTAGCACTCAAATTAAAGATAGCTTAGCGTGCTATAAAATGATGTATGACGTTTATATTCGTAGGAGTAGTATTTTTCATGATATTTGACTAAGTGAATCAATAAGATAATGAATTATAGTTGTTTGGACAAAACGAGTATATCTGAGGAACTATTAGAGGTACAGATTCCCTCACTCCCCTATTCTGTTCATTCCTTCATCAAACTTTAGTTGATATCCTTCAGTTCTTCCTTTAGCTTTCCTCCTTTCAGAAAGGTTTTAGGTTTTGACCTTTGTTTTATTCTTTTTCTGCCGACTAGTGTGTACTTTATTTTTCTATTTCATTTTTATTTTAACCATCCTAACCCATTAATTCTTAATCTTTCATCCTTAAAAATCCCTGATAATCCTCCGAGGCGTCTGAAAAGAAGATGGCCACGGGACCTTCTAGTTTAAATTAATGTTTGAAGTACCACCAATGGGTGGTTCCTTCCCAAGATTTTCAATATGAATTTGAATTTGTATATGAAACATACTACATATTTACCTGTTGTATTATTTTGTACAGTTGTAAATTACAATAAATAAATAATAAAAAATTTATTTACTATCCTTTCTTTAATTGTTTAATAACTTTTTGTTATTCTTGTTTATTTATACTTTTCACTGTAAGGCTTTTTTTTTTTATTTATTTTTATATAAATTTTCGCACATTTTTAGCCTTAGTTTACTTTTATTTCTTGTTATCTATTCTATTATTTTATTACATTATTTTAGTTTTATTTATTTTATTATTTATTTTCATATCTTTTTTAGCTCTGATGAAGCATTGCAAAGTGAATCTTCCTTTTCTATATCACTCACTTTCAATCAACGATCATCGAATAAGTTTGAAAAGGTCCTATTTACTCTTAAGAAGTTTATATGATATGTAAAAAGATGAGAAGCCAAGAAATAAAATTTTTGAACAAAATAAACCTTCAGTATTGATATAAACAAAGTGTAAATATGACTAGCGATTATTTTATTTTTTATATATTTTTTTCTACATGTACATAGTTTCATTATGTTCATTTTATTTACCTTTCTGTTTATATATATTTAGAGAGAGATTTTATTTATTTTCATCTAAATTCTTTTTTTTTCAATTATTTTTATTCATATTTATTTTTTTTTTAATTTTAGTATGAACTTGATCAGTTATCACTATTACTTAATGCCCAACAACGTTGTGGCAGATTGTAATATTGCTCAATAAATAGATTCTTTCAAAAAAGTATTGAAAAAAATTGTTAAATTATATATATATTTTTTTTAATGCAAATCACTTATAGGTATTTTTTATAATGAATAAATAGACTTCTATAACTGTATATTTTCCTACTTGGGTATTATTTTTCACGAATGAAACTATCAGTTATTAAAGCAGAAATTTATACTGAGGAAACAACGTAATAAAGAAACATAAAAAAAAAAAAAAAATAATAATCTAAGGAAACTTTTAAAATTTCTAGGAAAGTGCTCTTTAGTAGCAAGATGGGTTGTTGCTCTTTTACAAAAAATTAAATATAACTTTAATGAGTTCTTAGAACAATGAATAAGGAAATAAATCATATTTCAGAAGAAAGATTTTAATTAATTTTCTTTCTTATTCCACTTATTTCAGTTTTTACAAAAAAAAATATTCAATACACCCACCAGTTTTAGGAATTAACTTTATTAAAATTTAATAAAGATTTTCCTAAAATATTCATTGTTCATACAGTTAAACTGATATATACAAATAATTTTAAAAACATATGTAATGAGTCCACTCACACGACTTAAACTCATATCACTTGAGTGCAAAAGCCAATCTAAAAATTTTTGCTTTGTAAAAAATTTAATTTACCATGTTCCAAGAGATGTATAGTTTTCTAGCTATTATAAATACTACAAAAAAATAATAATGAGTTTTCATGGGAATATAAGCAGAATATACAAAATATTTTGTTAAAAATATATATATACCGTGTATTATCAAATATAATAAAAAATATTTTAATATTAAGCACTCTAAACGAAATGTGTGTTAAATCATTTTAGTGTAGTTTAAAAAATGATCTTCCTATTTTTAGCAGTGTACGTGTTGTGTACCAGAGTAAATTTATAAAATGGTGTTTCGTAACCTCCTTTATTATTAAATTTATACAATATATACATACAAATGCATTATACAAATGACAAGTGTATACTAGCATACTACTGCCTTGTGGCATTGTAAGGTAATATAAAATGCTGGAAGATTATTGATTGACCGTGTGTATAGATGAATGGAATATGGTCTGGGTGCGGAGAATACTTAAGTATACTTATATTAATGACTTTATTAATAATTTTCTATTATATTTTACACTTTTCTGTATAGCTCATTTGGTATATTTTGTTTCTTAATCACTTACACACATTGTATCCCATTATTTTATACTTTACTTTTTTTTTTTTTTATTAATATTTTTTCCCCCTATTATGAATATTACCATTTATTGTTCACCTAATTTAAATACTTTTTTACTATGTTTACTTTACAAATTATTTTCGTTATTGTTATTATGTTTTTTTCCTTTTTTCCTTTTTGTAACAATAGTGTTTGTATCTTTTTTAGCCCTGACGAAGCCCTGCAACGTGGAGCGAAACGTTGGCTCAATGAAATAGTATAATTATCTACTATTTGAGTTTTTTTTTACCGCACCCGGACCATATTCCATTCATCGTAATATAAAATAGTGTTTTTTTTTGTGTGTTTTTTTTCGTACCCCCCCTGACGAAATAAGTACTTGAATACAGTTAGGTATATGTATATCTGGTACTTTTTAATTCCTTCGATTGCCTTTTGGCATTTTAAGGTGATGTGCAGGGTCCAGGTGGTGTTGTGGTGGCTTATGCCAGTTAAATATTGGAAAGGGGAGAGGCCGTTCCGCGGACCAGCGGAACGGTTAAATTGTGAATAAATCGACTTTAGACACTAAAGTCCAAAGCCCTTCCCTCGTCGAGGACATCGACCAAGGGGACCGAGCTCTGCCACCTCCCAGGTCTTGGCGGAGGAGGGATCTCTCGGAACAGATGGTTGCAGCAGGCCTTCAACCCATAAAAGAATTTAATGTGTCGTCGGCCTATATACTCCGGCACAGTGGGGAATTGAAGCTCTTCTCGGATGACACTGTTCTTGGCCCTCTGGAGGGTGGTTCCTCGGCCGATCTTTCGGAGGACAGATCCCTGGAAGCTCTGCAGTCTGTTCAGTGTGGTTTTTGTAGAGGTGTCTCATAGCACAAGAGCCCAGGAGGAGAAAAAAGGCAGTTACCTCAGCCCAATTTTTGATTACTTAATTGAAAATTAGGAATAATTATTAGTCAAAATTTATGAGTGTACCAATTATAGGTAGGGGGAATAAAAAATGGCAGCTGTTTCAAAGCGATAAAAAAAAACTAATTAATCATTCGGAAAAACCGATTTTATAAAGTGGCATTTTCTGCCTGTCGATTTGATTGTAAAAAGTGTTATGACATCCCAGGCATTAAATGTATGTTCATATGGCAATATTTTGAATAACGGGAAATCACTATTTTATACTAAACGGGCTCTCGGCCTTGCCCAGGAAGCTTCCTCCACCATCGT
The DNA here is from genome assembly GCF_000696795.3 of Halyomorpha halys. NCBI lineage: Eukaryota > Metazoa > Arthropoda > Insecta > Hemiptera > Pentatomidae > Halyomorpha > Halyomorpha halys. The sequence continues at coordinate 108,597 of NW_027115546.1, forward strand.
AGCTGCACTGAAGAAAGATGGAATTAGGGCCCGGCTAAAACTGACGCATAGTCATGTCTTTCCAAAAAGGCAAAAAGAGCTGCTTGCCTTGGACATTCGTAGTTGATGAACAGGGCCGTAAAATCTCCAACTCCTCTACCTTTTTGTAACTCTAGACCGTCACCTTACTTTCCCCATTCATGCCAAGGAGAAACTCAAGCTAGCCCGCCTCTAATCTTATAGACTGCACCACTTGCTAACTGCGCCCGAAGCTTCAAAACTATAATTCCATAATCCGACCAACTTTGCTTCATGATGCCCCACTTATGATAGTACAAGAGCCGGGAAGAAAAAAAGGCACTTATCTCATCCCAATTTTTGATTACTTTAATGAAAAGTATGTATAATTACTAATCAAAACTGATGATTCTGCCAAGTATAGGTAGCAGGAATAAAAAATGACGGCTGTTTTAAAACCTTAAAAAAAACATTAATTTTTCATTCGGAGCTCTATAACTTAAAAACTACTAACAACACATTTTTTTTTTTTTATTATTATCTCAAACAACTTTGATTTGATCAAAGAGGTATATCAATGAATAATAAACTGATCTTGTGTCAGATAGGTTTTATCCTCATTGAAGAAGCATGACAGGGCTTAAATGACGAAAAGAAAAAAAAACTTACTCTAAAGTACCTTTAATTCCTGACTAAATGCACCCATGTGACTTTCACTCTCCGCCTCAGCTTATGTCCACCTGTAACTCTTAATAATATTCCGCTACCCAGATCCGACACAGTGCGATATCTTGGATTCGTCTTCGACAAAAGACTCTCCTGGAACCAACATACCAGACTTAAAAGACAAGAATTCAACAGACGATTCAGCCAACTATACCGACTGCTTAGCCGGACGTCTCATCTCTCACTAGAAAACAAACTACTAATTTATAAGACTATACTCCGACCAATCTGGACCTACGGACTTCAACTTTGGGGAACAGCTAAACCGTCGAACATCAAATGTATCCAATCCAAAATCCTTAGAACCATAGTTAATGCACCCTATTACGTTTCCAACAGAACACTACACCATGACCTACATATTCCTTTTGTCCTTGATCTCATACCAAACAAATTCTCAAAATTCTATATAAACCTTACCAACCATCCTAATCCTTTGGTTCAAACCTTATCTAGTTCCACCCATCCCTACAGCCCACCTAGAAGGTTGAAACGGCAGTGGCCAAGAGACTTGTAAAATAAAAATGGACAATTGGAGTTCTGGCAATGGTCAGATTCTCCACTCAAGTTGAGTGTTTGGATGTTTAGCGCACTTGCTCAGCCTCCACTGACTCACTACCAGTGATGCGGCGAGAGGGATGCGCTAGGAACTTTTGAGCTCTGCTCTACACCTCACACGTGGGGGATAGAGTGGGTTCAGAGATCCTCAGGTCGATTGTGTAAATATTGTATATAAGAGTGTAAATGTGACTAGAGATTATATTATTTTATCATTGTGTTATTTTATTTATTTATTTTTTTCATACAGATAGTTTGATTATGTTCATTTCGTTTATCTTTCTGTTTGTATATATTTTACGAGAGATTTTTTTTCCATTCATTTATTTATTTGTATTCTTATTATAGTATGAATGTGATTATTCATCACTATTACCTATTGCCCACAACTGTGTGGCAGATTGTAATATCTATCAATAAATAAAAAGTATTTAAAAAAAAAAAACCCTGACTACGGCGAAGCCAAAAGGATGTTTACATGTTTAGGGGTGTTACATAACCGGCTTTGCAGATTTGGAACATTTTTAATCAAACAGTACAACTATTTTCAAGTTTGATAGTTCTGATCATTCTGTGCTTTCACTTGTGATACTTTTGTAATACTTTCACCTAACGAAACTATATTTTACGAATTTAGAAGATCTCAAAAAGTGTATTTCCATCGAAAGCTCGGATTCAAAATTGTTCACGATCGCAATACTTTTCCTTACTGTATATTCCATATATACGATTTGACTTACAGTCAAAATCAACTAAATTGAGCAAGTACTAGCAAAAATATAGAGAATTTTCTATTTTTCCTATCTATATAAATAAAAATGTAACGTTTGTTTCTTATTTACCTAATGTCATATATCAAAAATGTCATTCTTTCTGAATTATTAGATCCCAGGTTAATGAGGTCATTTGACCAAGGAGAATCCCACATAACGATGATTTAGTGGATTTGTTATATTGTACTTGTCACTAGTTTTATCAAATTTGTTATATTTGAACTTCTAGTTGTTGTTGTCGTTGATTGTTGCTTAAAGGTGTAAAACCGTCTGGTCATCAACGCCTATATCATGATAAAAGTAAAAAAAAATAAAAAAATAAAATAGATAAATAAATAAATTTAAAAAAAAATCGAAGAGGATTATAATTTATAAATAAGGCGATGTGCTTTTAAAAATTCAAACACTAATGTAATTTTAGCTTCCTCATCTGTGAGAGCTTCTGATAAATTTGGGGTCAGTCCTATCCTGTTTATTGTTGTCAAATAGTGAGTACATTCTTCAAAAATATGTCTAATCGTAAGAATGGACTGACAATATTTGCACGTTGGAGGTGGCAGTTTTCTGATCAGGTGAGAGTGCGTGAGGAGAGTATGACTTATTCTCAAGCGGGTTAGAGCAGCTTCCTCCCTACGGCTGTTGCGGTAGGATGTTGACCATGGTTTTACTGATCGCTTTATTTCTTTTAATTTACTCGGAGAGCTTTCATCCCACTTGGCCTGCCATTTTTCTAATATTTGTAATTTAAGGGGTGTACTGAGTAACTTGAACTTCGAGTTTGTTTCATTCTGCAGAATGTGATCCTATTACAATTACTAATGTTACAAAATAATTTTGTTTTTTGTTGAAACAAGAGAAAATGTGAGTTTCACTAAGCCCCAGGAAGGAATAGGAACATTTCAATCTACACTCTGGTAGCTGGCCTATGTAAAATTTACTTATAATGAGTTATATTCAGCTAAAACCTTTGGATAATTGAATAATTAATTAATTAATAATTGAAAATTCCTGAAATAATAGTTTTTCTAACTAGCTATTAACAAAATATAGTTTTCCATCTGTTTTAGCCTAATTAAAAGGTAAACTAGTATGTTATTATCGATTTTATTATAGCAACTAAAAATTAGGATAACATTATTTATATTTGTGTTCAGTTTCTTACACACTCAATTTTAGGAAACATATTAACATATATTACAATATGTCATTTATTTATTATATTAAAACTATAATAATTAATTTCAACATTTTCAAAATAATAATTTATGTAAAAAATACACATAATGTTTTTACTTTTATTGTTTAACATATTCGAAGATACTTGATTTGTAATAATAACTGAAAGCAAAAAAATGAAAATTACTAGCAGAGTAAAAAAATATTTTCTCACGAACTACTTTTTTAACAACCAAGTTGTAGAATAAACACTTAATTTTATCATCTATGAATAAATGAAATGTGTTTATTTATAAATAAATACAAGAAGGATTCTACTTAAATAATTGAGAACACATAGAATATGGAAAAATATCCCTCGGTCGAAGCCTATGTGTAATTTTAACTAAAACACACAAATTATAAAACTTAAAAAAAAAAAATGTTACATGCTTTTAACCTTAATATGATATTATTTAAAAAAAACAAAAAAAACAATAGTATCAAAATGTGGTATGCATTGGCATTGCGCTCTTTCTAGTGTAGCCCGTCTTACATACTTGCTAATAACCTTTTAATTAGAGCCTTTTAATAAACTGAATAATTGTTCCGGAGAGCAGGACCACTACCCAAAATGTTTTATTCTAATTTCACTATACTTCGGACAGGTTTCCAAGAAGTGAAAGGTACCTTCCTTTTCTTCGGAATTACAGACCGGGAAGTTATCTACAGTATTTACTCGTACACTTAAATTGACAAATTTCGCTCAAAATTATTATTTAAATATGGCTTAATTAATTTTATTACATAAATAAGTAACCAATAAATCAACAAAACATTAATTACAATTTTAGTAGAGCGAATTATATAGATAGAACTTCGCACACAGTTAGTTACAAAGAGTACAAGAAGATATGAACCTGAAAAGAACAGTAGTCAAAATTATTAAAATCTTCCGCAGACATTTCACGCTCACTAACGGGCTCTACTTATACTTAGAAGCCTTTTATTGATGATGATAAAATAAGATAAATTCTCTTTCTCCTATAAACCCTGAGAGACCAGAACTACCTATGAGTTAAATGGATATTTACCATTGTCCTGTTAAAGGATAAATAATATTGGAATGATAACTGGTGAAACTAAATGAGATATTATGATTTTTATATGATAATTTCTTATTTACTTTTATACCTTTTTTATATATATTTTTTTAATTAATTTTAAATTTTATAAACTCATCTTTACACACGGTCAATCAATAATCTTCCAGTCATCTATTAAAGATTTTAATTATAATTAAGGAGGGATTAAATATAGGCTATTGTTATAGTGAGATTTATATTTTCATTTTTATTTAAAAACATAACTCTATTCAAAACAGAAGATATTATTTTCCAAATATATTTTATGAGATCATCATTCATTTCTGGATCAATTCAAAAGAATGACACATGGATTGACTAATGATGACTTATTTTTCGGCTTGGAAATTGAAACATGAGATAATTAATTTTTGATTGGAGATTACGTTCCCAACATTGTTCTGAAGGATAAAGTTTTAAAATTCTAGTAAATTAAAACTAAGTGGAATAACGATTGATGAAAATAAATGAGATCATAATATGTTTTATAGTTTCATTTTTTATTTACAAAAATAATTATATATAAAATAGGAACTTATATATAGTATGGGAA
>NW_027115546.1:115156-118107 GCF_000696795.3 Halyomorpha halys
GGGTGAGAGGTAAACTATCATGAGGAGGTTATATTGTGTGTTGATTTCAAATGATGAGCTTTTGTTTATAATTATAACTTTCTAAAGATCCTTTCAGTAACTTGTAGTTCACTTTTATATTCATTAAACTGTGAAAAGGGGCTTTTATTCTATTCTATTGTTTTAGGTAAAATGAATAGTGTTTCTACTTTGATGTATTTTACTTCGTACTTCTGTTATAGCTCTGTGACTTTGATTTATAATAAACTATTGTTTTAGCAATCATCTACTGTCTACTTTCTTCATAATTACAAATAGAATAAAGTCTTCTCAAATATGGCTTCAAGTAAGAAATTACATGTTCATATTGTCAAGAAACGAGAAGAAAAGTATGAATTAACTGCTCTGCCTGTGGACAAGATTGGATGGTTCAGCCTACCAGACCAGCTGAAGGATTAGGGCTGGAACAAAGAATTATTAACAATTAACACGATTGTAAGTAGTAGAACTTCTATTATTAAAGTGGGAGGCGACAGAAAAATTTAGATGAAGATGATAAATTTAGAATTTGTGATCTCTATCTAGAAGAAAATAATGTAAATGAATCTAATGTTATCAATATTGATTCAGAAGGAACTAAAACGGCCAATGAAGTTTTCTTGATTAAGCGTATAAAGGAGTTACGGGATCGCATTTCAACTAAATATGAAGTAACTTTAAGGAAAGAAAATAACAAAAGAACTAGATGGTTTGAATAAAAGACCATCTACCATATGCCAGGGACTTGGTTTTAAGAATGGTTTTCATCCTACTTTAGTATGCAAAAATAAACCAATACAATATAAAAATGCAGTTAATTTGACAGAAATGGATGGCGGGCGTGAGACTAACTTTTGGAGGAAAGAAAAGGAAAATGGAAGGAGCTAAAAAAAACTAAACAGCCCGGAAAATCTCACACCATGTACATTAATAAGGATAGTTGTAGTGGTGGACAGAAATACTGTAGTGACAGCTGTTTATGACAATGGTTCCGTATGTCCATTGCTTAGTGAAAAGCTTGTTCATTTATTGAAATCAAAATTGCATTCCGATGGAAGTATTTGGAAAACTATAAGCGGTGTGAAATTTTGCAAGAGCCGGGCTACTCTTCGTTTAAAAATAGGAGTAGAGGATGCAATGAATCTATTTGTTGTTAAAAACAGTGATTTTAATTATGATTTATTGCTTGGATTAGATGCTATAAAGAAGTTTAAATATATACAAGATACAAATTTACAAATTAGACAGAAAACAAAGGATAACATCATTGAGGTAAACAACATGACTATTGAAGAAGGCCCATTCAACATTAAAACTAGAGAGGATAAATCAACATTGGAAGCACGGTTTCAGATTTTAAAAATGATATATGGACCATAATAATTTTTTTATCCCCTTTACCGCTTGCACAGTGTGGGGTTACAATTTGTAGAGTCTGGACCAGATATCTCGTTCTTGGACCATATCCCTTATCCTACTCCAGTCCATATCCCGCCTCCTTAACAATCTCCTCCTAGGAAATACGCGGTCTTCCTCTTTCCATCCACCCGAGTCTCATATGCCTTCAGCAGTTCTTTCTTGGTCCATCCGAAGGAGGTGTTTGAACCATCTTAGCATATGCCCCTCTGGGATGGTCTCAGCCGGTTTGACTCAGAGGTTAGTCTGTATGGTATTGTTCCATACTCTATCTCGTTGTGTCCTTCCTTCCATTTGCACTACCTTACGAAGGTACCGCATCTATATGATATTTGGATACTAACCGAATACAGTAATATTGTAAATAAATTATTTTATCGTATATATATATATATATAAGTATACGCCATTCCCTCTAATATTGTCATTTGCTGTGACCACAAATAAATCAGATGAAACAATATTTACTCATGGATTGTACATAGCTGTGTCAATGTGCAGAAGGAAAGATGGAATAAAAATTCAGTGTAATTTAGAGGAAAAAGAGATTACGAACAATGTTTTTGAAGAGGTACTAAATTGAAGTACAAATTAGGATAATAAGGATAAAGAGTAAAAACATATTTTTTCTAGCTTATACTATATTGAAAAAATAATACAATCTGAACTACAGAACACATAAATTACAGTTATACAAATTGAGCAACGAGTAGGAAAACTTTTTTTTTAATAGTTTATTTATTGTTATTTACAACTGTATACAATTAGTAAATTTGCTATTAGATATAAAATGGCATGATACAAACATGTGAAGAATCTACCCAATGATAGAACTCCAATAACGTTACTAGAGAAGAAGATTTCGGCGCCATGTTTTTTTTCAGGCACCTAGGGGGATTATCAGGTATTGAAGGAGAAGCCAGGTGGTTTGAACCAGAAAACAAGTGGTTTTGGGTATTTGGGGAGTTTATCATAAAAGGATTGGTATCTGATTCTGGCCAAATCGGCAACATATGGAACATTGAGGTCCTGATGGATGACTTGGTTTGTGACAAAGTAAGGAGCATTTTACGAATTATTTTGGACTGAAAGAATTGGATTCGGGAGGAATTCGATGGTTTAGTGGAGTCCCAAAACTCAACTCCGTATGTCTAGATTGGCGTTATTATGGAAATGTTGATGGGTCTTTTGTAATGGATTGGAAGTTCAGACTGTGATTAAATGAGTAGTTGTATAATTTTTAAAACGAGGGTTATTCCGCCGTTAAATGGATAGATGGTACCCTCCTAGTATACTATAAAAATCCAATTTCAAATAAGTTATTATTATAATAATATGATTTAGTGCCGTGTACGGGGCTTCGGGGTTTCTAAGCCCGACTAGGGGTTCTCCGTACAGGTATTATATTGAAATTTATTCATATATTAATGTATTTATATTATGTATTTGTATTTATATATTTATATTATGTATTTATATTATATATTTATATCATGTATCTCTATCAGTTCCTGATG